>NW_001854663.1:0-34534 GCF_000209125.1 Entamoeba dispar SAW760
AGTGAGAGTGTTAGTTTCTTCAACACACTTTATTTCATTTGAAATAAAGTTTTTTCAAACATGATCGACTTAGTTGTTCCTCATTTAAGTTGTTATATGATTTTTACTTTGAATAAATGAGTATTAAAACTCTCTATTGTTTTTGTAGTGTTATTATAAGAAGAATACATCAATAACACTATGCTATGGATCATCTCCTTTACCATCGATACTACTTAAAAAAATCCCTTTTTCTTAACAACATACCACGCATTCAACACAAATCTATCATTGATAAATGTACTTATATGTTGATAAATAATAATACTACTACCATAACAAATAAATAATCTTGTATCATAGTAAATAATATTCCGTCATAATAAAAAATAGTCCTTATAAGTAATGCCTCTATAATAAATAATAACCAATTGGTCTTAGGTGGTGAGTTATCTCACTAAAGCCATATCATGAACAGAACATAACTATTGGTTCAAAGTATAGATATAATGGGATTGTATGTGGTGTATCTGAAGTACCAATCCACAAAATGAAATTTCATAGAATAAATAAAAAAGAAAGAAAAATAAAAAAAATGAAAAGAAGAAAGAAACAACACAAAAGAAGTTCAGTCATATTAATTATAATGACTAAAAGAAAGAAAAGTAAGAATATTAGAATAAATACAAACAGAGCACTAAGTTGAATACACCCTTGTTAAACAAAATATAAACAAAAATATAATAAAAAGAATTTAATAGAAAAATAAAGATTTTGAGAGAATCAAATTTAAGAAAGGTATAAGAATGATTAGATAATGGGATAACTAAAGAAGATAAATACGATAATTTAAATGAAATCATTGAAAGAAAGATGTTACACCCTAAAACAATAATTTGTAAGACATAATAAAATACTCTTATTCATAACCTAAAAAAGTTAATAAAAGTTATTTTAATAATAATGAAATGATGAAAATTCATATAATACACAAAACGGATATCAAATTATTTGAAAAATACTATGATTATATATTTTAATAAACAAATACATAAGTCTCATAAAATAAAATACTAAAATAAATAAACTTTTAAATACATATCAGTCTACATATATATTGGACTTTTCAAAGAAGGTATTAGAAAAATGATAAAAAGAAATAAGAAGAAACTTGTAAATAAGAAAATTGATAATTAAGATAAAACCAGAAACTAAAACATTAGAACAACTCAATCATGATATGCAACACACAACATAAAAATGAATAAAGAAACTAGAAGTTGATAAACAACCAAATAAAAGACTTGTGAGATTGAAATAAAAATGAATAATTAAGCAGGTCATTTAGAAATCATTTTATTGTTAATTGATTGAACAAGACTATCAAGTTGGAATGGACTAAACAAATAATTATTCAAATAACTATTAGCCATTTCACTTCCTTGTTTGCAAACTATGATTGGGGCATTACCAACAAGAGTTCTTAAGGAAGAAAAAATACCTTCTGAATGAGTAATTACGCAGACTGGTTGTTGTTCTACAAGAGCAAGAATATCTTGATCCTCTACCTTGTTTCCAACAGAAAGAATCCAATGCTCTCCATTATAAGCTAAAATTAAATTGTCAGTACTAGAGGTATCAGTGGGTATTTGTTGAAGGGAATGGGCATCATACAAAATAGGGAAAAACATTTGTTGGAATGAATTAATTTTCATTCCTAATATTTTTTCTCTGAGACAAACTGAATAATCAGAAGGAGGGATATTAAGCATAACTAATATTGAACAGCAATAAAGAGTAAATGGAACAAGATTTTGTGGTACCATAGAAGAGTACAACTGAACTTTTTGAGACGTTGTTGAAAATAGTTTATAAACTTTAGCCATTTGGTTGATAAGAGAATTCTGAAGATCAATGATTTTGAGCTCTGGTCGTTGGTCCATAAGAATCATTCCCATGAAACCACAAACTGGACTAAAATCTATTGGAAGACATTGATGAAGTTGACTAACAACTGGGATAGCAATAGTACAGACTCTAATATATCTAGTATTATCTGGCGCAGTGTAAAGATAAGATGATTGGATGAATATATTTGGAGCTACTATTGGAGTGTCTATAGTTAAACGAATTGTTAATGCAGTTTTAGATGAAGAAACAGGAGATGAAATGATATCAGATATTTTCATTATAAAATGACCATATCTACTAACTACTCTCAGCTGTGGTGAACATCGGACTCTGAAACTTCCATCAAATCCAGTAATATCACAGAATGATTGATAAAGTGAAGTAAAGAAAGTACCATCGTTAAGAGTATTTAAAGTGTTATAGGTAGTATTTCCTCCTGTTTTTGATGAAATATCGACGAATTGAGAAAGGTCAAGATAAGAAGATGCTACTAAGTGAAGGTCCACAGTGATACCATCATTATTTAATTCAATAGCAACCTTTTTATAATTATCATTTGACCTCTTTTCAACTATTGGATTTCTTAGTTGATAAATACCTTTACCTGATGTGACTGGTGTACTATTAATAACAATAATTTTACCTCCAATTTTCTTTAATAATGAACCAGCAATAGTAAGAGCTTCAAGTAAGCAATTTTTATTATTTGGAACAATTTTTTTGACTAATTCAAGGACTTGATTTAGTTTAGATTTCTCCATAAAAATAGAAGTTGATTCACAAATATCTACTTCCATTGATGGCATGATAATATTTTCACATATATTTGTTGGAGTTGCTTTAAATAAATGAATTGTGTCATCATACGCAATTACTGCTACACGTGCATTATGTTCAAGTGATTCAATACAGTTAATAACATACTCTAATACGGGACAATTTAAATCAATTAATAATACAATATTAATACCATCAATCATTCGTGGCATAAATCCCTCTGGTACAATGAAATCAACACAACCATTTACAAGTTCAGGATATTGATTAATATTATATAATTGGTATGGTGATTTATTTAAATAATTAACATGCCCACATAAATTACAAACAAATCTTGTTCCAGGGACTTGCCATTCTACAAATGGGTTGATAAATGCCCTACAATATTCACACCTATTAATTGAACCATTTGGAAAAGAGACTTTTGGTGGCTGAGATGTAGAATTCATTGGATGACAACAAATTGCAAATGGAAGTCCTAAATCGTTTAATTGTTCTCTGGTATTAGGAATAGAGTTAAGTGTTAAGGTAACAAATTCCTTAGAACAATTTCCTTTATATTGTCCATTAACAATTTCAAATGGATTGAACATAATTTTTTTTATGTTTTATTAATTTTAAGTTCTTATTTTTTTTCTATATTTTATAATAATAAAATTATTAATTAATAATTTTTTATATCTTTTTCTTTTTTTATTTTTTTTAAACTCAAAATGATAAACAGTTCTTATTAATAAACTCTTTCAATTTTTTATTTCTCACCAACAAAAATTAATGAACAAAGACATGGAGAGTCTATTTCTTCGGTAATTATTGGAACACAAACATCTGCAGGTTTATTTTCAACTAATTTATTTTGAATATTTTGTTTAATAATTATTGGTGGACGATTAAAGAGATTCCTTAAAGAGAACACAATATCTGTTGTTTGTGGAATATTCCATGTTGTTACTGCTGGATGTTCTTTACTATGAAAATAACCAAACACACTTCCTATTTGAGTTACTTTGATACAAAGTACATTCTTTAATCCTTTAACACAACTCCAACTATTTTGATCACCGTCCCCTTCAATATTACAAATTTTTTTAAATGATTTCATTTCTGTCCATCTTTTAATTTGATCTAATTCTCCACGTTGTACAAACCCTTCAAAAATATCTGTCTCAGAACTTCCAACTACCCCTTTTAATAATTCATCAATTTTATTTTTTAATGAATTATTTTCATTTCTCCCTTTCATAATAGTCATCCACATAACATCATTTGTTTGTGAGTTAACCTCAGCATCTGTTTTAAGTTTTTCATTTTCACTTTTTAATTTATCTATTTGCTTTGAACATTCTTCAATTTCATTTTCCTTTTTTTTTAGTTGAACTTTTAATATCATAATATTTGTATCATTATCTTCATTAGTACTTAATACAGATGAGTGTTTTTGTAAGACACTAAATATTTCATTTTGTAGATCATTAATTTCAATATTTTTTTCTTTTATCCTTTCTTCTAAGTCTTCAATCTTTTTTTCATACTCTTCATTATTATGTGTTTTTTCTTCTTGGTAATTTCTTACTTCTTTTTGTAGTAGCTCAATCTCTTTCTTACTTGTTTCAATTTTCTTTTGAAGGATTATATTTTCTCCTATTAACACATCCATTTCTTGTTGCTGTTCATCGACTGATTGTTTTGATAAATTTTGAATTTGTTCAACTAATACTTCCATCGCTTGAATTCCTTCAATAATGTCTCTTCGTGCTTCTTTTTCTAATCGCTCTATATCAGCGTCTTTTCGTTCAGTTTTTTGTCTAACAATTCTCATTAAAGCCTGAAGAGAAGTAGTAGTATCTACAACATATTGCAATGGATTTCCTTCAAGTTTACTCATTCCTTTAAAGTTGTGTAAAATTTAAAGTTTTATCCAAAAAATTTTGATTTTTTTTATAAAAGAAAACCCCAAAATTTTTGTTTTTCAATATTCTTAATGTTATATTTTCATTGAATGTATTTATAACAAATCCTCTTGTTTTATACTAGTTGAGCCATTTCCTCTTTGTTTTCTTCTCTTTTTCTTCTAAACCAAATGTGAAAGTAGTTTTTTCAAATTGAAGTAATTGTTGTTCAAACCCACGATTAGGAAAAACACACTTACGTTTAGAAGATACAAAGTTTAGTGCATCTTTATAGGTCATATCATATTTTTTCATCATATAGGCTATTACAATACTAGCACTTCGACTTACCCCACACTCACAATGAACTAATACAACCCTTTTTCTTTTAATATTTTCGTCAATAAAAAGAAGTGCTGTTTGAAGGATTTCCATGATATTTTCTTTAGGACTGTCTTCAAGGGTTATGAACAAATTACATCCATCAAGTTCATGAATTGGTTTTTTACCTACTGAGAGAACACAACCAATTCCTAATCCCTTAATATATTCAATATCATAAGTTGAGTTTACTGAACCAAGATATAATCCCCATATAATAAATGTTGGGTTTCGTTGAAAATATATAGAAGGGAATGTATAATAAAATGTTTCCGAGGTATCTAATGGAGAAGCAATATAATTATCAGAGATGTCAAAATGAATCAAATTAGATGCTGTTTCATAATGATCAAATGTTAACTTATGAATATTGTTGTGATGAATATCAAGATATCCTTATTATTAGTATATTAAATCTAAAGAAGCTTTCTAACAATAACAAACGTATTGATTGATGAGTTTTTAGGATACCAAGTGATTTAATATAATTATATGATATGTCTAGACGTGTTAGTTGAGTAAAGATAGATAATATTGTTGGTACTTTTTTAAAAACGTTATGAGAAAGATTTAACTCTTTTAATGAGATTAGATTTGGTAGAGATAGATTTGCCATTCTATTATTTGATAGATTCAATCCAGTTATTGAAGTTACTGGGTATGTTGTGAAATACCTCCTTAAATCAAATAAAGATAATTGTGGAAGTGAGCCAAAACTGGTTCTTGGGAATGTTTCGTTTTGAATTGGTTGGTCAAGTTGTTTGGAAGTTTCTTCAATTTCTTGAACCACCTCTTGGTTTTTTTGAAGAATTTCAGGTGATATTTCTTCTTGTACATGTTGTAAATTATTTATTTCAGGGTCTTGAGGTTGAGAGAATGAGAGAGGTGTGTCTAAATAGTCTCTTGAACAAAGTTCTACTTGAACTGGTTGTTCAGTCATCTAAGAAATACTAAATAATTTTCTGGTTTTAAAGAAGAAAAAAAATAAAAAAGATCGATTAATAAACATACCACAACAAACGAAATTAACTCACTTAGAATTTAACAAAAAAATCAACAGACACCTCTTTGTTTCTAGTAAACTATCTCTAGTCTTTTTTAACAAAAGCCGATCTTTAAACAGGAGCACCCATAAGAATCTTTCGGAAGTACTACTAACTCTTCATTATTCAAATTTTTCTGAAGTTTTGAAGAACATGGAATATGTTCTAAAGACCCATACTTTCCAGAAAGAATCGAATTAAATAGCTCATCGATTCCTTTACGTTGGAGTGCACTTGTTTCAAAAAATGGAATCCCTTTTTTAGTTGTAAATTGACGAGCCTTATGAGATAATTCTCTACTTTATAAATTTATGGTTATACTTATACTTAAAATAACAAACTTATCAAGAAATTTATCAACTTGATTAAGTACAAAAATTATTTGACAATATGATGAATTAATTCCTAATTTATTAAGACGTTCTTTACTATGTTGAAATGAAAATAGGTCATCAAAAACTATAACGATAATGTCACTATTTTCCAAATAACTATCAATCAGGGATTTATACATTTCTTTTCCTGCACAATCCCATATTTGCAAACGAGTATATTTGTTGTTATCATACACAACTTTACTTGAATAATTAGCTCCAATTGTTGGTTCATAAATTTCTTCAAATTTATAATTGATAAATTGGCGAACAATTGCTGTTTTACCAACTCCAACATCTCCTATTATAGAAACTTTCTTTAATTCAACTCCTTTATTGATCTGATCAAAACCTCCATTTCTTTTGAACAAACTCATTTTTTATTAACTATTTTTTCTTAATAAGAGTGCGTTTATCATTAAAGAACATTTGTCTTTTCATTTGGATAAAACATAAAATAGAAAAATTTGATATAGCTCAATCACGAAAATAATTTATTCATCATCAAAAAAGATATTAAGAACTAACTCATCTTTTTCTTTCTTGGTATCCTTTTTATTATCAACTTTCTTTGGTTTTTTCTCTTCACTTACTTTTTCTAATTGTTTTAATTGAACCTTTTCTTCTTTTCTTAATTGGTTTAGGTATTCCTTAGTTTTTCTTATACTTCTTAATTCTCCTTGCACATCATTTTCATTAACAACAGTGTTTGTTATAACCCCTTTATCTTCATCATCACAATAATCAAGTACATCTATCTTTGATGCTGCCATATCCTTTACCCAGTCAGTGATATTACATCTCTTCTTTTCTTTATTGGTTAAACTTTCATTATAATCTTTTCAGCAACACAAACACCAATCCACGCATCTTTAGCAGCATAGTCAATTTGTTTCTTTTCTAACCTACCTATTCCCCAAGTTGCAAATCCCCCTAATTTCTTTTCTCCAAGTAATTTCTCTCCTAAATAATCAATACCTCTATACTCTGATATAGCTCCAATTAAATAAGCAGTCCATCCGATATCAAGTCCACCTTGACAATGTGTTTTATATTTATCATCAATTTTTTTTAAGTCGTCTTTAACTCCAACTCCGATTTTAATGATTCCATCATTTTCTAATAATTGGATTAATGTCTTTGGTAATTCTTTGTAGTGAAATACGTGTAAAACAAATGCTTCAGTTGGTGATGAAAGTTGAATTGTAGCAGGAGTTTTATCAACATACTCAACGTCAAATCCAACATAACTACTTTTACAAATTCGTTCACTAAGTTTATCCCAGTCTTGCATATATCGGCAATAATGAACCTTAACACTTGAAAATGACATAATAATTTATTGGTTTCTTTTTTAGTTATACTTTTTGATATAATTATATTATTATTATTTTTATTATTAAAATATAGTTTATACTAAGAAACCTGAAGCAGAATCTTTGACGTTTTAAAAGAAATAGAACTAAAAAGGAATAAATTAAATATTAAAGTTGACCTTTTAAAATATTAGAGATTGGTTTTCGAGTTAAATTCCAAGAAGGTATAAATGAAGAAGAGACAGAAACAACAATTGAGATAAAATAAACAATTACTGCATTAAGCCATGGGAAAGAGAAAGTATAAGGTAATTGAAGGAAAAGAATAAATTGTAGATTTACTAACGAAGCAACACCAATTCCTATTAATGAACCTAAAATAATAGACGAAAAAGTAATACAAAGTGCTTCATAAATATAAATCAACACCATTTTGATTGAACTAAGTCCAAGTGCTCTTAAAACTGCAAATTCCCAAGAATTTTCATGAACATTTGAAGTAAATGATAATAACATTACAAAGAAACACAATAACAATGCAACTAAAGAAACAATTATAAAGAATATTTGAAGAATTCCAATAGAAGACCGAATAGATTCTACACTCGAAGATGTATCTGTTACAACAGCTTTAATATCATATACTAATGTTCTTATATTTTGTGTTACATATTCACTACTTCCAGGTTGTACTTTAATGTAAAGAATATGGTAAGTAATATCAGAAGATGTATTGAATATAGTTTGTTGTGTTTGTAATATTTCTTTCATTTGGGGAATACTTATAATGATAGGTGATTTTGAAGCGACTGTATAAAAAGATGAAAATCTTTGACCTGGCATTGATTTTATTGTTGCACGAACTTTTCCAAGATAAAACAATGAATGTGAATTTGAAACTATTTTAATACGAACATTATCAGCTACATGAATACTGTCTTCTTCTCTAATACCTTCAGCAATAATAACGTCAGTGTAATTGTTATAGAAATAAGATGTGTCAGGGATTTTTTGTTTATTAATAATATTTTTATTTAATGGAAAGCACTGAGGTAGGTCACTTGTCCTTACTCTAGGAGAATCATATAAAGAAGTTAATACATCTGGATGGCCATTGACTTTATTGTATTTTACTATTGAATCAACCTTTACTGGAGTTAATAATTCGTTATAAACTGTATTGACAAAATGTTCATCTACTGCAATATATTTTACAGATTCCATTGGGTGCATTGCTAAATTGCTTATGTATGTCGATGACTTTTTACCAGCAATATCAGAGATAGGAGATGTTTCAAATGAGTAATCAATAACTTTAGGTTCATTTTTTAAATAATTGGCTAATTGAGTCACATTTAAACTATTTGATGTTTTAACTCTAATATCTGCTCCAGAATTTAATTTTACTTCATTAATAATAGTGTTTTCTGACAATGAAAATACTGCACCTGCAAATAAAATAAAACTAATTACAACTGTTAGCATTAAAGCAGTTTTTTTATTTCTTGGGGAATGAGAATTTAAATTTTTAAGTACAATGCTTTGAATAGCACTTTGAAATGGTGTAATAATAATATAAGTAATAAATTTCTGAATAAATGGTTGTATTATTTGACTAAGAAGACAAAGTCCTGCAAGAAATGAAAGAAGTATTAATAAGAAACAAATAAATAAAATATCTAATTTCATTTGTAATAATGACATTGGAATGATATAGTATGTAATAAAACTTGCCGCTATCATAACCAATGATATAATTATTAATGATGGATGTATTCCAATTGATTTTATTTTTTTTATTGTTACATTAACTTCATTAATAGTAGAATGATAAAGATCTAAACTATTTCTTAATGTCTTGGAAAGAGCTTTTTTAATTGGAATAATATTGGATATAAGTGGAATAATAAAACCAATCAATAGTGGTATTACAATTGATTTCCATGATGGGGTATAAATCATTGGTAAATCAGCAAGATTAGTAATCAAGAAATTGACTATTAATGATAATGAATATCCAAAAATTAATCCAATAACAACTCCAATGACTGAAAATGTTGTAGATTCTACTACAAGAATTTCGATTAATAAAGATTTTAATAATCCTAATGCACGTAACATTCCAAATTCATATGTCTTACTTTCTACATCAGCAATCAATAAACTATAAATCAACAACCCTCCCATAAAAGCAAATACAATTACAATAAAATTAAAAATTTCTTTTAATAAATACATCAAATAATTAAAGACTGAAACAACAATAGATAAAGGTGCGGTTATGGTTATTGAAGATTTAAGGCCAAGTATTTTTGCAATTTCATCAGTTGTTTCGACAATAATTTTTTTCATTAATTTATCACCATCAAAATATGCTTTATTTCTATTTTTCATTTGAACATATATTTGAGTTGTTTGAGAGTTAAGATCAAATTCAAATGTATCAAACAAATTATTAATGAGATTAAGTATAATCGTAGTTGGAATATGATATTGATTTAGTTGATCTGTAACTCTCTTTATTTCATAATTAATAATATTTTTAAAAATCTTTTTTAATATTATTTCTGCTTCTCTCCGATCAATAGATATTACATTCCCAATTAAATTTGAATATTTTCCTCCTGGATTTTCTGCAATTCCTTTAACTAACATTTTTCTACTCGATGTCATAGAAGCTAATAATCCAGGATCAGAATAATTAATATTTAACCCAATTGATACTAAAATAGCATTATTTTCTATTATAAGCTTATTATAAGGATCAGGAGATGATTCATCTATTACATATAAATTAAACGCATCAGTGACATACATGTTAATACCATTTATATACAATGACGTGAATACATTTTCTCCAGTTTTATTTAAAATTTTTTCTATTTCATAGAGTTGAGTAATTATATATTTTCCATTTTGGGTATTATTTGGATCAACAAATTTCAATGGAATTGAAATGTTAATATTTTGACCAACTCCAATTAAATCTGGGAGTATATCTTCCATATTTAATCCAAGATATCTTACTATTTCAGGAAGGTTAACTACCATATCTACTTGTTGCCCAATTTGAATATCAACTTTTCTAGCAGCACCACCACTAATCACAATTTGGTCTTTTTCTAAAGGGTCATATTTCCATCCTCTTCCAATATTATTTTTCTCCTCAACCTCACTGTCGTAAACATTTAATACTCCATCAACAGTTTGATTCCCATTCACAACAGACCCCCACATTAACCAACGTGGGTAGTTATTCTTACATGTTTTACAATTTTTATCAAGTTTTTCTGATATTTGAGTGTAGTTAAGAAACATTGATTCTCTTGGTTGAAGTAAAATATCCCCTTCTCCAACTTGTATTTCTGATATTCTCATAAACACTGCAGGTACTAACTCAACAACATTTTGTAAAATATATAAGAAGCAAACACTAACAAATACAGTGAAAATACCAACAAATAATGACTTTTTATTTTTTCTAAATGAACTTAAAACGTAATGTATAACTAATATTAATCCATTGTAAGCAGTAAACCACCCTCCTACAACCCCCATTCTGTTTTGGTATGTTTTGTTATTTAAAGTTCTGTATTTTCCGTTTCTTGTTGATATGAAGTTTTATCAATGATTTCTAAGTAAACAAAAATGATTCCCAATAAAAACATTTTAATTTTTGTTTTATATAACGCAATATAGTAAAAGAATTTTTGGTTGGAGTTTTGAAATTTCTTGAATTTTTACAAAAAACTATCACATTAATGCAGTATTTCAAAAATCTCAATGTTATTTTAAGTCTATATTTATAAAAATATTTTTATTATATTTAATTGTTATTGAGTTATGGCTAATGTGTTTGATCAAATTCTATACCCCCATTCTTTTCTTTATTTTCTTGATTCTATAAAACTCCTTTCTTTATATTATTCATTGTATTAATGATAATTTTTATTCAATAGAATGTTGTTTATGCAACAAATTTACAAATAATCTATTTTTATTTTTGATAATTTATTCAGTAATAAGTATAAAATATTATACTATAAAATTTCATAGTCTTTTTAATATTTATTACATATTCAGTTTTAAAAGAATTTACCTCATTTTATACTTAATTATTAAATAGATAATATTTCTTCTTTCTGGTATTACCATTCAATCATAACTATTCTAATATTCTTTGTTTGATTAGTTTACTTTAAAAAAAAAGACCATTATGGTTATTGTTTTGGTGATTTCTAATGCTAAAAAGATACATATTTTGAATTTTATTCAATAACCATTAAAGAAATAACTCTTATTTCAAAAATATTATAACTATTTAAGAAAAAAATGACCATTTTTCAATTCATTTAGTTAAATTTGATAAAGTATCAATTAATAATTATTTAATTTAAAAAGTTAATTCTAATTATTGTATTTATATCATTTATTTATGAAGCTTAAAGATAATAATAACAAAAACGAGGATAGAAATTAATTTGTTTTATCAAAAAAATTAACAAATAATTAGTTTTTTTTTTTAATTCTATTTGTATGGACTTAATGTTAACAAATATCAATAATCATTATATCATATAAAAATAACCAAATTTACAATTTGATGAAAGTATTAAATTATTATTCAATCTTTTATTTCGAAGAGATTTGTATATGATATTTATATTTCTTAATTATTTCAAGAGAAGTATAACATTGAGAAGTTGAAAAAATCAAAATTTAATTTATTGAAATATGTTTTTTTTTATTTAAAGAATCAATTACAATTATTATCAATGTTAATATGTTTAAACAAAAAATGGATCAAGTGAGTTATCACATCTATTTCTTGGTAAATCTAATTCAATATCATTAACATCATCTCGAATAATTGGACTTTTCCTAAATACAAAAGTACTATGTGAAGGTTGGTTCAAAATATCAAAAACCTCTTTGTCTGCATCAGCTTCATTATGTCTTACTTCTTCTTTTTGTTGCGATTGTTGTTCATCTTCTAAATCCCCAAATAAAAGAAGGGGTTGTACATCTTTTTGAGGGGTATCAGTTCTACAACGTTCTTTGCTTAATACAGGTGTAAAGTGAAATAAGTGTTGTTCTTTACAAGAACCCATCCATGTGTCATTGTGCAAGCTCATACAACGAAATATCAATTAAGGAATCTCACAATTCAGAAACCAAACATTTCATATTATCAAGACAGAATAAAATAGAATTTTTTAACATCAATAATTTCATTCTAAAATAAGATTCTCTATTTTGACCTTTTGCTATTTTAAAATTTATGAAATATTATTTTGAACTCTTCATCAACAACAAATCTTTTTTTACACTTTTTATTGTTAAACTGTTTTTGATAAACTTCATGTTTTTATCCTTAAAAATGATTATCTTTATTTATAACTATATAACCTAACCAAATAACTGATTTAATTAAAGGTAAACTAGTGAATCTTACATAGAAATACCATTATCAAGAGCTTGGAACTTATCATAGAAGTAAGTGAAAAAGGTTCCTTTCAATGAAAAAGCTTCTTTCATAACTCCTGCCATAAATTGAGCTGCTTGAGTACAATTACCTTCAGGATTAAATCTTCGGGTTAAGTTAATCATTGAATTAGGTCTAAACACATTCATTTGAGTATCAAGCATTAATTCAATCAAAGTGATAATAGAAGGATAATATTGTCTAATTGCAAGGAAAGATTTCACCCCTTGCTCCATGAACCAAATGAATTGTTCTGCTGATGGAGAACCTCCCATGATGGAAATCATTTCATCAGTTAATTTAAATGGTGATTTCTCAATTCCCATATCTCCTCCTGGTGATCTATCAAACATAAATCCAAAATCAATATGAATCAAATGTCCATCTTCATCAATCAAAATATTTCCATTATGCCGGTCTTTAATTTGAAGAATGTAAGATACAATAGCATAAGCAGACATTGATCGAATAAAATTAGCTCGAGCAGCAAAGAACTCTTCAGTTTTTCTTCCCCCATATTTAGTTAAGAAGTAATTATACATATTACCATCATATTTTTCTCCCATTTGATCTCTTGACATAGAATTTCTTACAACCTCAATAATACCACAATCAGGGCCTGTAGCAATAATATGATATGGGCATAAATAAATATCTAATCCAGCATGTTTATTAATTCTATCAAATAATTCAATCATTTGAACTGCAAGCATGTCTGATCTTATATCATCTCCAGCTTTAAAAATAACAGGTAGTGGTGAAACTTCTCCAGTAAATCTATCCTTTACAGTCATATTAACAAGAATTGGAACTTTAGCTGCACTTCTTAAACATGCACAACCTTTATTTGATACATCAACTACCATTGCATTTGGATTAGTTGGAACATATAAATCGTTTCTTTCAACCTTTAACTTTCCTAATTTATCTTTTAGTTCTTGGGTTCTTTGGTCCCGTTCAATAGGAATAAGCTCTCCAGAAATACGTGTAAAGTTTTCAAAGAAACCTCTTTCTGCTTTAAATAGTTCCATTTCTTTCTCATCATAATTTTCAACAATTTTCTTACTTATTGCTTTTAATTTTGATACAAAAGCTGGGTCTTGTTTAACTGTCATTGTTGTTGACTCAGTCGAGTAAGTATCACAATTCCATATCAACTGATGAGCAACTAACTGATATTTTTTTCCCATTCTAATAATAAAAGCTTCTACAAGTCCCATTGAATCATATCTTAACGATTGAACAAGTTGTGGTACATAATATAACACAGTTTGTTCATCAAAAGTATCTAATACTCTTAACGCATATAAAGTTGTAAATGGATTCGAATGATATGATTTTTTAAGTAAGTTGAGTGCGTGTGGAGGATCAGTAGCCTCCCAATACAATAGTTGATTTAATTGAGGGATATTAGATTCTACATGTTCTGGTGTTGCAATGAAAATATGAGCCAAAGCATTGTTAATTAATTTATTTGGTTCACTAAGAATTTTTTCAGTTAAAAGTTTATATGACTGAATTGTTGGGAATCTGTTATAATACCCAACAGCTAGTGCAGGAGAGTAATACCATGCCAGAAGGATATAATCCTTTGTTCTTCTTCTATAGTCTTTGGGCAAATTTTCAATTAAAAAGAGTCGTTGATTCTGGAATTGTTTTGTTATCAAATTCAATGGATTATTCCATACAGAAATTCGTTCAATCTCGTTCCCAACTAATGGAAGTAAAAGCATTGCCCTTTGCTTAAGATTGTTAATAACTTCGTCATCTAATCCAAACTTCTTTTCTTTAATATTTTGAAGAACATTTAATAATGTTTGGTTAAACTCAACAAGAATATTGATGTCATGTTCTGCTTGAGTCCTACTACACTCAAACCATTCTGGTTGATTTTCAAACCAATTTAATCCAACAATTTCAATACTCTCAACCATTGAAGTATAATGAATACCTTCTTTTTGACTTAATGAAACAATTTTTAGTCCAAGAAGCAACAACATAAAACGAGTTCCAACTGAACTTGGTTCAGGAGTCATTTGAGCTTTAAGAGAGGATGAAATAATGTCTCTAATAATTTCAAGACGAGTAGTGTCCCTATAAGCTTCAATAATAGGAAGAATATTTGAAAAAAATTTAATGATTTCTCTGTGTGGAACAACAGAGCTTGCATGAGTAGATTGTTCTCTATTTCCTACTGAACTAGATAATGGATTAGAAGTTACGTATTTACTATTAAATATTCCAAGGTTTTTTTTAATTGTTTCTTTCCATGCAACACCAATTAACTTCAAAAGATAATTACCCATAACCTTAGAGCTCACACAAATTAACCATTCCCAATTTGGTACCGCTAATTCCATAGCTTCTTTTGTAAATACTCTCATTGGAGAGTAAACAATTTCTTGAAGTAAATCACTAGATTCTGAAATACTCAAATTATTTACAACTATAAAAGAAACTGCCTCTTTAGTAATATCATTTTTCATATTAGAAGAATCAAATGTCTTTAATTGTTGAAGTAAAGACCTTCTAATATTACCAACTTCTGTTGACCCAATAACCATTCCAGTACAACTTGCTTTTTGAAAGATATTGAATGTTAAATCAGACATATCAATAAATTCTCTTCCAACGTTTAAAGCTAATTTGACTCCTGCATGGGTATGACTTGAATTAGTTGGTAATTGAAGAATAAACGATTGAATTAAATGACTCATGTATTTAGGTTGTAATTTAAATCCTAATTTAATATAATTAGTTGTAAAATCACTTACATTTTTTATTACAGTAGAGTAAGTATTAGAATCTTCGGGTGTTTCAACAAAGAAATTTGTTTGTGCAATTCTAACATTCTTAACATCAAGAGGATTACTTGTATTCATTTTTGAAATAGTTTCAACAATATGAAGTAATAAGAAGAGAATTCTCTTGTTATAGACAATTGATTTATTTGAATCAATCAAATCATTTAAAGATGAATTTACAAAAGAAAATAAAGTTTGATTTGTTGTTGTTAATCGTATTACAAAAACACTCATTAAATTGGTCATTGCTTTACTCCGTTCTGTCAATGATAATTCTAATTTAGATGCTTCAGTTTTAGCTACTAAAAATACTGATTTAAATAATGAAGAATAAACAGGAGTAATAAATGCACATAAAGGATCTTCTACAACTGAATCATCTAAATAATCAGTAATATATTCAAATCGAAGTTGAGAACATCTAAAACATTCTAAATAAAATATAGAAATGAACATTAAAATTCTGTTTAATGGTATCCCACGATTATAACTAATAAAATCATTTCTCTTTGTTAAACTATCAATAAACATCTTTTGTTGTTCAGTAGAATAAAATCTAGTTAGTGTAGAATTTGTTTCATTATCAATCTCAGCTAATATATGACTTCTTTTCATAATTAAAGGTGGAAGATTACTTGCGATATTTTTAATGTCATTATAATAAATTTCATTGTACTCTTCTTTTATAACAAACTTTAGAACAACACAATAGAACCAAAATGTTCTAAACAATTTGTTTTCATTATTTTTATTTATACTATTTTCCATTCCACTGATTAATAAACTAATTGGCTTTAATAATTTTCCCATTAATTCAGTTTCTTTTCTTTTACTTATGTCTTGATCAGTTTTTATTGTATTGCCAAATTGAATAAATCTTCCAACTATTTGTTTTAATAAGTCAAATCTTAGTTCTTCATTTGTTATACTTTTAGCCATAGAAGTTAATGCTTCATAAATACTATTAAGAATATTATTAGTATCATTTTGTTTTTGTGATACAGCATCTCTATCAGCTCTTTTAAAAATATTCATAATATGATCAATAACTAATTTATATTGGTTATAATCATTAAGAGATAAATATGATGGAAGAGTGTTAATAATACAAATGTCTTTATCTGAAGGTGGATAATCAATAAGATTTATAAGATAATTTAATAAATTTTGTGTTGTATTTTCATTATCTTTTTCAATACAGAAATATGCAGTAAATTGAATAAGATTAGTAAAGTGAGTCTATTACATTAATTTTTTTGTTTTCTTTTTCCTTTTAAATAAACAAACAGTTGAACACTCTGATGATGAGTGAAATATTGAAATTTGTGATCTAGTTGTTTCAAGGAAACGAGGAAGTAATCCTTCAGTAATAATAGGTGAAAATATTTTAATAATGCTTTTCAACTTATCACTTGGAATATTGTTCAAAATACAATGCTTTCTGAAATCATCCAAACACCTTGGGTCATATGTTGAAACTAATTTAAGAGCAAGACAAATTCTGTCGTAGTAATTAGTTAATCCAAGATAATTCAATAATAATATTTCTGATAATGTACTTTCTAAATCTCTAATTGTATTTGGATCTTGTTGTGCCAATGCAATATGATATTCTAATTGTTCTATAATAGAACACTTCTTTGGTAAAGTAAATTTATCAATAGTATATTGTTTATTTAATAATGCGATAATTGGTCGAACTATCTGTTCAGTTGAGTGGTTTTGCTCCATTGATTCTATGAGTTGTTTTTTTTCCTCATCACTAAAAGCAATAAATTTTTGAATGTTCATTACATTAATCATAATTCTAACCTCATTTGGTTCCTTTTTATTTAAGATATCAAGTAGAGACTTAAATACAATTTCATGAATCGATGATCCTTTTGGATGGTTAAGGACTTCTTTAAGATATGAAGTATGTTTTTCATTAATAGTAATAGAAGGAAGAGCTTGAATATATTTGCTGAGCGTTTCAGTTAGTTCTTGGTACATTGGATGATCTTGTTGAATTCCATTATAAAAAACCTGAAGACCAACCAGGGTTTCAATAATGAAAATAGACTGAATACCTTCTTCTACTTTACAAGTTAAGAGTGTTTGAAAGAATGGTTTAAGTCGTTCTTGATGAGATTTAATATTTCCTTTTAAGAGAATTTGAATATATTTCAACTTTAGCGACATGAACTAAAAAATAAAGATAATCTAATATTTTTTTTGTTATTTAAATAACACATTTAATGAATAGCCATCTTTTTCCATGTTGTTTCACAGTCAAAACAACTCAACTTCCTCTTCATATTATAGAGTTTCATTCTAGTTTTTCACAATATTTGTCTGTTATTGATATCGATGAACAAGAGTTTGAAAAAATATATTTAAATTGTAAAAAAAAAGAAATTACTTCACATGGTTTGTTAGGAGCATTTAAATCAGCCTTAAAAGAATTACCTATTCAGTCAATTGAAATTATGTCATTACTTCCATTTATTAATGCAAATGATTTTATTATAGTTTCAATTACTTCAGAACATTCAAATGAACTTTTTTTACATCAAATTCAAAAAGGGTTAGAGCAGAGTGATTACTTTTCTTCGTGTTGTATTGAGACGTTTGATAATTTTCAATTTATATCTACATCATCGTCTTTAGTTAAATTAAGTGTTGTTGAAAGTTCATCTTGTATTTCTTCATTACAACTATTATCAAATCTTACTGAAGAGTTAAGGAAAAATGAAATACTTTCACGTTATGTATATGTGTTACAAAAATTGATTCAGCACACTTTTCCAACATGTTCTTTATTTTATTATATATCATTTGTTGCTCATTTTATTAAATGGATTAAAATAAATAAAGTTGTCACGAAAATTCCATCATATTTAAATCTTAAAACAACTACCTTAGAATTTTGTCATTTAAAAGAATTACTTCCACAAGAATTATCTTTGTTATCTTCAATTGAATTATTTCCAAATTCAATATTCTCTACTCAAATTATTAAACAAAAAGAATCAAATGTTGTTGCGTGTGCTGGGATTCCTTCATTTGTTTCAGTTGTTGATATTCAATATTGGTTAAAACCTTATCACGCTCTAAGATTTTTAATGTATCAACCTTCATTTTGTTCTGCACAAACTCAACGGTGTGGAGTTGTGTTTATTGATTTTGATTCTATTGAAAATGCATCAATTTTTATTAAAACTCCACAACTTATAAATGCTAGATATGCTAAGTATTTTGATCCACTAATTTTTGAATACCCACCAAGTGGGTATTCGTATTGTACAATGGAACCAATAGAATGGGTTGATCCATCAGAGTTAAAACCTTGTTGTGAAATTTCAATAACAGAACTAACTCAATAACAAGATAATTAATCCAGAAAATTAGGCAATGAATAATTATTAATAATACAATTAAATAATTTTTTGAATTTATTTTATATCGTAATGTAAAAATTAATAAAACTAATAGTATTAATAAATTTATTGAATGAAAAATTTTCAATACATCATAATTCTAAATATGAACTCAAAAAACTTAAAAATTAGAGCATTTCAAAAGTTAAACTTTTTAATGTATAAAAAAATATGAGTATTTATAAAGAAAATATTTAACAACTCTATACGGTTAATACAGTTTAATCTTAAAGAAAGAAGAGAGTATGAGAGAAAAAGCTAAAAAATTTTTCAAAAAAAAGGAACTTTGAATAGGAAATGAACTAAATTTTAATAGAATAAAGAAATGGATAAAGAAAAGGTAGAAGAAATTCGTGATCAAATACAAGATGGATTTAATCCAATTTTAGTAGAATATTCAATTTGGCTAGAAATGAATAAAGTTTGTTTTTATTAAAAATGCATTTAAATGGTTTAAATAAAAGAAGAATAACAAAATAGTTTCATATAGAATCAAACCATTTAAAAGAACGAATTCCACAAAGCAATTTTTCAACAGTTTGTATTTGATATTTTTGTTTTTTATTTATATTTCTATCAATTTTGTATCTTTTATTATTTATTTCTTTAAACCATTTATTTTATTTCATTGATTCATTGTTACAGATGTTAAAAGCTGAACTTATTAATAAATGTAAAGAAAACCCTTCTACTAGAACTAAAAGTTTGTTATTTCCATTTTTTAATTGATGGTGGTCACTTTAAAACCATTAATTAATCTCTCAATCAATCTTCATATAATCTACTTTTCTAAATTAATTTAAAGAAAAACCCTAATAATGTTTTTTGCGTGATAGAAAAGTAATGAAATGAAGAAAAAACAACATTAAGATTCTTATCTCTTATCTTTAGTTAATCCAATTAATGTTTCTTTTAAAGAAGCAATTAAAGAAGTTAAACAACATCCTATTGAAAAGAAAGAACCAAAACCAACAAAAACTAACAGAGGAAAAAAAGTGAGAAGAAAAGTCTCAGAAGAAGACGAATACGAAGAAAAAAGAACTAAGAAAAGAAAACATACTAAAGCAAGATTACTTTGTGGAGAACGAAATAGTACTGTTGTATTTGAATTTGATACAAAAACCCAATTCCCTGTTGTTTTTGGGAGAGGAAAAGAAGGGACACATGATGGTAGTTTCATTTATCTAAATAAATATACAGATGCTAAGTCTATTTCTCATAGGCATGCAATTATTACATACGACAAAGAAACTGACCAATACTTATTTACAAACGAAGGAAGAAATGGAAGTGCTGTTGATACTGGATTGATATTACAAAATACAGTTCCGTTAAAGAACAACTCAGTAATAGAAATGGGTGGGTTTAAGATGACCTTTGTCTATTATAATTAAATGGAGAGTACTGAGTTGTATAATGACTATTTTTTCTTACATTTAATAATTTTCGTTTTTGAATAGATTGAATTTTGTCATCTTTATTTCCTTTGTTAATCATAAAATTAATTAAAAAGTTACCTTAATGAACTCTAAAAGTTTCAGTTATGGAAGAAGATAAATGTCTTATTCTCATTGAAGTTCCTTTAGACATCACAATAAAAGAGGTTAGTGATATTCTTGATAATTGTGGTAAAGTAACTTTAATAGAATCATATGAGATTGATGGAATGATTAAAAAAGATGGATGTCAAGATTTATTAGTTAAGTTTGAAGAAGATGAAGGAAGAACTATTGCAAAACAAATAGGAGGAGTCAAATATAAAGATTGGGTTATTAAAGTGAAAACTGTAGAAGGATATTACCGATATAAAAAACAAGAACAAGATGACTCTGAACTTCAAAATCAAATTAAAGAAGGAATAACTAATATCATCAATTATTTCAAAAACCTTACTAAAGAACCTTCAGAAAACCAAGTTATTGTTGTTGATTCTAGTGGTCAACAACGGGTATTTCAGAAAAAGGAAAAACCACTACCTCCTATTCCTGTTAATAATAGACCATTACCTTCAATTCCTCAACCAAAAATAATACCAACTAAAGAGGATGAATTAAACCAAAAAACCAAAGAACAAGAAATTGACCTACAAGAGAATCATGACCATATTCAAAAAATAAATGAAGAAGAAGTTTGTGAAAGTAACTTAATATTAAAGGATGAAGAAATTGTTTTATAAAAAATAATAATTTATTATATTAGATTCAACAAAACTTTATTTTTTGCTATTTTAATCAAAATCAGTAAAAATAATATTTAATGTTAATGTCTTGGAAAAAGATATGAAACTTAGATATGAATTTTTATAATAATGGTTTATGTTCATATTAACCATTCTCTGAATGAGAGATAAATTTAAAAATTAACTAAATAAAACAAAGAAAGATTCTTTAAATTGTATCAATAAAAGAATAAGCTCATAAAGGTAAGTACCGACACACAACACCTAGCCTCATTTTTTTTATAAAAGCCTAAGAAAAAATAAGAAAAATGTGCACCATTTTATTAACGGTAATGGTCAGATAAAAGAGATAATAAATCATTTAAGTAAACAAAAGTTCAACACCATTAAGTAAAATTAAAAAATATTCATTGAATTATTAAAATAGTTAGTTATAATAACAAACCCTATATGAAAAAAAGTTGTTATCTTCAATAAGAATTATTAAAGGTTTACTTGTTATTTTGGAAGAAAGGATTCACGAATAAAAGTATGTTGGTTTTAAATAATTTAGAGGTATAGTATTATTTAGTTCCTTTTAGAAAAAAAAAACTTCATAATAAGGGACAAAGAAATATTGTTTTTCTTATTAAATTGTTTTTGTATAGTTTTTATAACTTTTATTCAACAACCAGAAGTTAAGAATAAAATAGAAGATAATTTTAACTAATCATCACGAAAATCAAAATATGAAACAATCAAATAAATTTTTGTTTTTATATTTTTAGAATAACTTTTTATTCTTTGTTGAGTCTTATAATTTTTAAACCTCAATGAAAAAAGAAATGATATACCTCTTTTCACATATAAAACTTCATTAAATTTTAATTATAAAATTTAAATTTGTAATTGTAACTTTTGAATAATAAAAAAAAAAAAATAGAATTTTATTATATTTTTAATAGTATTTTTAATATTTTATCTTGAAGAGAAGCAAATGTATCAACAACTCTTGAAATTACATTTAAAGATTTTGTAAAACTTAATAAATCATTCATAACAAAAGAGATAATGAAACACATTAGTCCTTTTGAAAGAAAACCGATAATCAATTTAGGAAATGGTGTTTATGAAGTTGCACTTACTCAAAGTGAAAAACAAAAAGATTTGTTATTGGCTAAAAGAGCATCAACGGAAAGAGATTCTGCACAACAGTCATTTTTATTCCGTATTTTAGTTGATAACGGTTTTACAATTTTTTTAAAGAAATTATATAAAAAAGGAAAGACTACATCACAACTGTTTGTAGTTGAATCAATTACTCGTGATGGTAAAAGTTATTTTGAAGAAGTTATTCCTGACAACTCATCAGAAGATAAAAAAAAGAAAAGACGAAATGCTGATGCAAAAACAAATGACTGTCTTATTAAAATTGCTTCAGACTATTGTTGGGCTTGTTTTGAATTTAAAAAAGGAAAACCAAGTGTTGTATGCTCACAAATGAAACGAATCCAAAACGCACAAATAGGTTCAAAAGTCTATGGATCAAGTCTTATCTTACAAGAAGGAAAAAAAATGAATCAACACATATTATCAATAATGTCTTCAAAAGGATGTATTCTTTCTCCTGAACAAAGCCTTGTTGAATGTTATAGAATTTAGTTTGTTGTAAAAAAAGATAAGGAATTTTTTTTGTGTATCTAATTGAATGGATTTTTACTATTACTACTTTTATTTTTGAGGACAACATTTTTGTTAAGTTATTTGTATTAATAAAAAATATCTTATGAAAAAATTAAACTACAAACAAATCAAATGAATGTCATTCGATTTACTAAAGATTGGACCAAAGAATTTTATGCTAAAGAAGTAAATTCTAAGGTGGAAGTGTTGTTGAAAATTCTATCTGAACAGTTACAATTTCTGAACCTTTCATATTAGCACAAACTGCTGATGAAATTTAAAAACAAAATAAAAACATTGTTTATAAAAGTTTGATATTTGACTTATTTAATGAAATATTTTAAAGTAGTAGTTTAAATACTTATTATTATATTTGATGACTTACCAAGATTACAGAAGAAGTATTTATCTATTGATTTGGATGATTATGAGAATATAGTAAAGGAGTTGATATGAAGACAAATGAAATCATTGGTTTGTTAATGAAAAATATATTTGTCATTTAAAAAAGAAAGGAATACAGAAATAATAATAATATAGAACTTAAAACAATCACAAAATGAAGTAACTAAATTTAATAGATTTAAAGAAGAAGAAAGTCCAACATTAATTCAAAATGTTCAAACAAATTTAGCAGAAGAAGTAAGCAAAGTTGCTGAACAATTTAAAAATCAAAATAAAAGTACTACTGAAGGAGAAGAAGGTGTGTATTCATTTGGATTTGATGAAAAACAATTAAATATGTTAAGTGAGTCAGAAGAAATAGTAGATCAACGAGTTGAGGAAATAAAAAAAAAATAACTAAAACTGTTCAAGAATTAGCAGAGATGACACAACAATTAAATATGTTAATTCATGAACAAGGAACAATTATTGATCTTATTGATTATAATATTGAACATACAGAACATCAAGTATCAAAAGCTGTTGAAGAAATTAAACAAGCAGAGACATATCAAAAAGCTACTCGAGTCAAAGTTATTGTACTAATTTTATTAATGTTATTTTTAGGAGCAATTCTTGTTCTTAAAGTTGCTCTTCTTTAAATAATTTAAGATAAATATATTGAACTATTTTTTTTTTTGAAACTTTCATTTTTTATTTAATAATATAATTCATTTAATTATAATTTCATTAAGAAATATCAAAGATCTAATTCTTCATTTTTCTTTTCATCTCCAAGTGCATTGATCTTGTCAGTTAATACTTTTCTTTTTTTGCATGCTGGTCCCCAATTTTTGCCAGGTTTCTCAACAAAGACTGGAATTGGTTTCTTTTCTTTTAATTTTTTGAATTTTGTTAATTCAAAAATAACTTTTTGTTTTTCTTTAAGTATTAAATATGCTGGTGTTTCTTGTGATATTTTAGATGGTGTAATAGTATTTGCTTCTCTAAATAAATCCCAAATTAAATCAACACTCGCATTTGTTTTAATACTGTTTGGATATGTATGTGATAACGATGTTTTAAATCCTTTTGATTCAAGTGCTTGAACAAAGATAGATCGTGGTGGAACTGTAATTTTAAAGAAATGAGCAGCCCTATCTAATGCATAGAAAAGAGGGGTATCTGGTAGTTCTTCATTTAATAGTGTTAATAATGCTAGAATCCTTCTTCTTGAATTAATATGAAGTTGTTCATTTTGTTGATAAGTTTTAAGTAATTCTTTAATAAACTGATAATCAACATAATTATCTAACCACACTGGCCCTGTAATATGAACTGGTGATTTACAGTAAATACATCTATTGGATTCTATTTCTAATGGAGATGCTTTTAACTTTCCATCCTTTTTACTTGCTAGACGATTACAACAAAAACTCTCACATGTTGGACAAACAAAAACAAGACCTTCATGGAGTGGTAGTTCACCTGATAAAGCAACTGATGATTTAACTAAAACAAACATTCTTACATAAAAGTCAATATGAAAACAAACTATTGGAACAATGTATTTCTTATGTCGTGCAGCATTTTCTGCTAATGAATGAAGTGCAAGTCTTAATCCAAATTCATGTGCACTTGATGAGTGCCATGGCATTCCACCGTATTTAGCAAAACATGCAGGTGAATGTGTTCCAGCCAAACAAGCCATATCAGTACAAGTAACAGCCATTAATCCATCATCTTTAATTGCAGCAAAAGCAGCGTCTAAAAATACTGTTGGAGCACCATATGGATCAAGGTCAATGACATCTGGTTTTTCTTTTTGTTGTGAAAGTTGATATAGTAATAAGACAGCATCACTTTCTGAAGGTTGAATTTTTGTAGTATTATTATATTTAGCATTACGCTCAATAGATTCAACTGCACTTTTAGAGATGTCATTTGCAATAACCTTAAAATCAATATCTTGTGGTAATTCTTTAGCATAACGAACTGAACGTAATCCTGAAGCAGCGAGTGCTTCAACAATTAAAGGATGGTATTGTTTATTTTTTTGTTTTAATTCATTTTCTTTATTCTTTAAATATTTAGAAATAATACTAATTGAAAGATCTCTATTTAATTCTTGTACAGGGTTATAAAATGCACCCGCTTCATCTTTAGGAAACAATACAGTTGCTTGTCCTTCTTTAATAGAAGTATATTTTGATTCATCAAGAGAATCCATTAAATATAAATATTTAAAAACTTATTTTATTAGTTCTTTCTTTTTAAGAAATTCTTTTTTGAATTTTTAGGGTTTTTTGTATTATGAAACATTCATAATCAACACAACTTTTAAAAAAAATCAATCAATTTTAATCTTTTTGAATCAATGAAAGATATTTCTCTGGATCAATAAATGTCTTTACTATATTTAATACTTCTTGAGCCAATAATGCAACTGGTTTATCTTTTGAACTAGCCACAGGCAATAAGTATTGCACAATAAGACTTATATAATTTTCATCTTTTTCAATAATACTTATCAATGAAGCTACCATCTTTACACTACTTTCATTTGCTTGATTACCTAATATATTTATTAATTTTACAACCATTTCATTGTGCTGTTCAATAACATTTTTAGTTATTTTAGTCCATTCAATAACATTAGTATTATTGATAACCATGTGTACTGCAATTTCAATAACTTTTTGATAATTTTGAATTTTATTTATCATTATTAATAAATATTCTGCGACTCCATTGACTGATGGCGTGTTCATTATTTCTTCAAATATTTGTTGGTCACAACATTCAATATCCATGCAGAATCTTACCATTTCTTCTCTAACATTATCTTGTTCTTTAGAATATAATTCTTTAATTTTATTAATATATTCATCTTTTGTCTTCTTTAATCTATTAACACAAATACAATTTCCTATCCACCCTACTTTTCTAATACTTCCTTTTTGGTTTTTCATCCATGAATTGTTCATACTAATAATTTTATTTATTTGCTCTTTAGAAATTTTTGTAATAAATGACTTTAATACATTAATTTGTTTTGTTTGTGCTTTCTTATAATCTTCAATTGATATTCTTAAAATTATTGGAATATAAATATAGTTAATTCCCTCATTTGCTTCTTTTGCATTCATTCTATCAATAACAACATATAATAAATCTGCAATAGCACATCTTGATTCTGGTTCTTTGAAATCAATATTTTTAATAAAGAACTCTACATACATTTTATATTGGCTTTTAGATAATGGATATTTAGTTAAAAATGTAATAAGTAATTCTTGTGATTCCTTTCTTGTTTTTACCTCAGAAGATTGGATCATAAGTTTACCATAATCTAACATTACATCATATAAAGTTGGATGAATAATACCTTTTTTCATAACTGAATTTAAAAACAAGAAATTTGCTGTGGATTTATTACTGTCTTGAATATTAGTCACAATAATATTTAGTACTGTTTCAAAATCTTTTGGATTAAATTTTTCATCACATCGTTTAATAATATCAGTCATAAATAATAATGCTTGACTATATAATTCTGTATCTGTCTTTTGTAATGATTGAATTATTTTGCATCCAATAGTATATCCTTCTTCCATTCGGTTTCTCTTTTTTAATACAGTTCTTAATATTTTGACTGCTAACATAATACTTCTTTCATTTTTCATTAAACAACACTTCTTTGCTAATTCTTCTGTTTCACTCAATAAATTATCATTTCCAGAAATACTTTCTATACTATCTACAACAAGTTTTAATCCAAATTCAACTAGAATATGATAATGTTGTTGTTTATCAATAACTCCATTATCCATCATTTCTATTGCATTCTTTTCTTTTTTGAACATAATTCGTTCTTTCGCTTTTTGTCCTGCTAATTTAATTTTTGGTATAATAAGAATATCCTTTAATTGAGGTACATAATAACATTTCTGAATAACACTAATTCCATAATGGTATAATTGTTCTTTTGTAAAGAATTTATTTTCATTTAATCCTTTTTCACATTCTCTTAATAACCTATCCATTTCTAATGCTTCTTGTAATTTCTTAGTTTGTCTTAAATCGTCTTTAATAAATTCTATTATTCTGTCTAATGTTGTAACTTCTTCAACTAACTTTCCTATATGCCCAAATGTAAGGAATGACTTACATTCTCTTGCTTCTACTACCTCATTTCTAATTTTTCCAATTTCTCGTTGCTCAGCCACTGGTCCAGTAAGATCTTCATATACAATTTTTAATAACGTCTCTATAGAGTTACTTATATTAAAATGACTAAAATCTTCTATCATTTGATTTTCTTGTGCTTCTTCTAAACCCTCATCAATATGTTCTTTATGCTTTTCTTCCTCTTCTTCTTCCATTTTAGTTTCGTGTGTTGTATCTTCATAAACTTTATCACAAATATTTCTCAATAAAAATTCAATAGTGTATCCAAGTACATGCTTCATAAATCCTTTGTGAAGCCCATTATATAATTCATCAATAACATCAGCAAAATAACTATCACCTAATTTCCATAAAATTTCAACTAATTGTTTTCTTGCAATTTCTCTTGGTTCAAATGTTTTTTCATGGAACTCATTGACAATTAATTGAATCATTTGTGGTAATTGAAGTCGTTTCATATCTTCAGGTAATCTGCATAATAACTCTACTAACATTCTAACAATATCACTTTTTTTATTTCCAATATGTTTGTCTTGCATCAATTCACTTAATCCTGGAATTATTCTTAATATAACACTTTGTCTAATAATTCGTTGTTGTGTCATTTGTAGTGTCTCTTCATTTTGGTCTGTAATTTCAAATGGAAGATCTCCAATGATAGCAAAGTTATTTAATTCTTTAACATCAAACTCTCCTCCAATATCAAAATGGAAATTGAAAATAGCAGATCTTAACTCAATAAATCTAATACGAGTTAATCTTCCAATTTCTTCAATAATTTTATTATATTTTCTAATATCTTCTTTTCTTTCATTTGCTTGAGCTTCTTCTAAATACCCAAGTGATTCGGTTCTTTTCTTTATACAATCTTTTAAAAAGTCAATAATTAACATAACGTTGTGCTCATATGTGTTCCATTCAAACTGACTATATACCAATCCTATTATATCATTGAATTTAATTCTTGTTTTCTTATCTTCTTGTAATTCCATAGCATTACCAACAAGTCTTCTAACAAGATCTAATTCATTCTCTTTTAATGTTGAGATAATTTCTTTAGTCTTATCTAATGCAATATAGTTAGTTCTAACAAGAGCTTTAAAGAATCCATTTGAAGCAAGTGAATATAATTCATTTTCAGAATTCATTATAATACAATTTGTAAGTAAATTAGCAATTGGGAACGTTGGATGTTCTAACATAAAATTAATTAAACGAGGAATGAGAGTTGGTAGTTTTGTTTGTTTATATAAGGCAAGTAAAAATGTTGTTGATATTTCTCCTATTTGATAATTGTTAGAACATGAAACTTGACAAGCATACTCTTCAACAAACAACAATAATTTTCCTGATGGAAAATCATTATTTTTTAAAACATTGAAAAATTGAAGTGGAGAATTGATTAATGGTATTAATTTATTTCCTAATTCACAATTAAATAATTCTGGAAGAATCTGTTGTTCAATAAGACTATTTGAAGTTTTAATTAATGACTGTGCTAATATTGCAATAGATTCATCTTTGTTAGATAATACTTTAATTACTGGAAGAAGTAGTTCGTTTGTCAAAGAGATATGTGCTGAAAGAAGTTCACTATAATTTAATGTAGTGTGTGGTAATATAAATAACATAAATGCCACATAATTTTGGTCAAAATTAGGTAATACTGTTGACATGACACTTTTAACTAAATTACTACAATCACATGATATTTCTATATCTTGAGTCATTAAATATAATTCTAGGAGTCGATGAACATTAGCTGAAGTAATATTATTGTATTGATATAAATAAGAAAGTAACTTAGGAATTGAGTGTATGTATTCACTTGCATTTGGTAATACCATTAATGTTTCTCCAACAAATTCTGATAATTTTAAGTTGTGTTTATCAATAACTAATGAATAAATAACTTTAAAGTCAAATAATTGATTTGGATCAATATTTCCATCAGCTGCTGATTGTGCAAAAGCAGTGATAAGTCGAAGAACATCCCATGTAACACTAGGATCTTTTTGTAATATTTGAAGAAGTAATTTTCCAATTATATCATTTGAACCATAAAATGAACCATATGCAGAATTAATAAGATGTAATGTATGAAGAATATAGTCTAATTCTCCTCTATTAAATCTCTTTTTATTTTGTACAAACTCAAAGAAAGCTTCCATTGTATCATTTAAGAAATCAATTCTTACATCATCTTCAATTTGTGAAATAAATTCAATTAATATCTTTTTGACAGATTTTTCAACTGCTTTTTGAACTATATGTACAAATAACATTCTACATAATAAACTTAATGCTTTACCTTTTATTGAAATTCCTTGAATAGAATTTCTTAATTGACTTGTTTTATGAAGATTATTAACTACTTCACATACTTCTTTTTTATATTTATTAATTGAAGAATCAGTAGAACAAATACTATTAAATATTTCTATTTGTAATTCAGTCTTAGTAGTAGTTAATAATTTCATTAAAATATTAACCACATTTTCTGGAATATGAATTTGTGATAATACATTTACATAATGTGTTAATGTTTCAACTTCTTTTTTGTTTAATACAGCAACATCCACTTGTTCATATCTTTTAATAAATTGATTAATAAACCACTCATGGTATTTTCCTTCTTTAATCAAATCAACATTTTCAAGAATAATTTCCCATAAATAGTTAGATATGGTATGACTATCAGTTAAACTTAATGGGTATTGACTGAATATAAGTGGCCCATCTGGTTGTATTTTCTCATTATCTTCTTCTTCACTTTCTTCTTCAATATGTTCATTTCTACTACTAAATTCATCAATAAATTGAATTACAATTTCTATTAATTGTGGATCTTTTTGTACACAAATTTTAATTAAATCTTTAGATGGATCCCATAACCTCAATAACTTTACTTGTAACATTCCAAGAGAAAAATGAACCATCATCTCTCTTAATTCAGTACTTCCAAGAAGTGCTCTTGACTTCATATAATCTATTCGCGCTAACATTCCTCTAATCATAGAAAGATTAATTTCAATGTCATTCATTATAGACATAATTTCTCTTGAACGTCTTTCATCTCCATTAACAAGTAAAAATCCAGCAGCACTTCTTTCGAGTGAATATTTAGATTCAAAGAATTTCATTAATTTATGTTTTGTTTCATTACTTAATTCAATTACAATCTTTCTTTGTTGTACATAATAAGCAAGAGCAAAAAGGTATTGATTTGTTTTAAGATTTTTCAAATAAGTGATAATTTTATCTTCTATTGGATTATCAAAATGAGCTAAAACAACACTGGCTGGAATTGGTGATTTATCAAAATAATTAACTGCTTTATCTTTTATATTTGTTATTAACGAGGCAACACCAGTTGCAGCAATAAAACTACAATAATCATCAGTTAATTCTTTTTCATTAAAGCACTGTGCTAAGTCATTAATTAAAGATACTGGAAATCGTGTAAAATGTTGAGTAAGAAGATCGCAGTCTTCTGTCCATAAAGTTGGAATAAATCTTAAAGGGAAATATTTATGAAGAGAATCAATGTCATTTCTTTTTATTAATTCTTTTAATATCATTGTAAAATAGACTATCTGTTTTGTAGTTTCTGCCATTAACCTTCTCAATTCTTCATTACTTAAATACTTAATATAACAACTAATACATTGATATAATGCATCAGCAAACCTTGAATTTTCTGCTAATAATGGTATAGATTCTAAATGTTGTTCTGTAGACTCTGTACATTTAAAAGTATATTTTAAAATTTCTTCTACATCATTTTCGCATGTCTCAATTGTTTTACCATAACGATACATAACCCAACGAATAACAATAGCCAATATCTTACCATAGCATTCTTGATTTTTTGGTTGTTCTGGAAGTGCATTTTTTAATAACACAAAATATTCATCAAATCCTTCTCTTTTTTGTATAGAAATTGATTTATTACAAATTAACAATGCTTGATACCATGTTTCACTAGTTTGAGAAGTATCGTTAATAAGTTTATCAAAATATAATTCAATATAAATTTTATTTTTTACAATTAATTGATTCTTAACACCTTTAATATTTTCAAATAACAATGAACCAATTCCTCGAATTAAGAAATTTTTTTCTGAAACACTTAAATTACTTGTATCAGAAACAATATATAATGATATTATATTATCAACAAATTGAATAAACTCTTCAGGAGACATTTTATGAAGTAAATATACCATAGATTCACTTGCAAAAGTCCTAACGTAATCCTTTTTATGACACAAGAAATAAATATAATGTTGCATAAATATCTCTGAATGTTCCATAATAACAGAATGAAGATATTTAATCATGAAAGAAATTGTATTAAATATATCATAAATAACTGATGTATCAGTACATCCAATTAATTTATTTTTACAATATTCTAAAATTTTAGGAATATATGGTATAAATAAATCACGAACATCACGAATGATTTGAGTTGTAATATCTAATAATGAATGGACAGCAAGTGAGTCTTTAATTTGAAGATGAAATAATAACGTATTCATAATATCATCAAGATTGATAATTAATAATGGTAAAGTAGTTGCGCGTTGTCTCAATGAATAAAATGCATTATGAAAAGATTCTGTACGATCGTCATCTTTCCATTTCATTAAAGCATCGTAAGTATAGCTGTGAGTGTCTTCAAGGCTTTTTTGTTGTCTTTCTGAATTATAAACATCATGTATTGAAGAAACTGTCATTTCTTTAAGTAATTGTCTAAATCCTTTAAACTTAAATTCTTCTCGTTTGTGACGAGTAAAATCATATTCATTTTCACTGTCAGAAGACATAGAGTAAATGAAATTTTCTTGTTCGTTTAAGAAACTAAACAAACCCTATTTTAATAACAAAAAATTAATTATTTTGGGATTCTTTTGTCTTTACCAAAGTGTCGTGATAAATTCATTACGAAGTAATTCTTCTTTATAACCTTACAGAAATCTCCTGAAAGAGCATCTCCTGATTCAAAATATCGTTGAAATTTCATCATCCTAAAAAATTCTGCCATTTGTTTTCTTGTTCTCACTAACCCATAATGCCCCCATTGACGAGTCAAATAAGATGTATTTGGTTGAGGAGGTATTTTGGCATAAGTATATGGTGTAACTTTTTCAAAACAATAGTCATCAAAATTAGTTGAACTATAATATTCAACTAATTTTTTAATTAATTCATGATCATATGTTTGGTCATCTTCCAGATAAATAAACAAATCTGTTTTTGTTTCTTGAAATAAGTATTTAGCCATTGCATAATAATATCCATTAATAAGATAGTGTTTCTTAAGTTTTGCTGGTTTAACCCAATCAGGACGTTTGTAAAGATAGTCTATAGCTTGATACATTTCATTTACAAAATTTTGGTTATAATCTCTTTGTTTTTCATCCCCAGTTACAACAAATTGTTGTACTTGTAAATGAGGATAATTGTTATTAAAATTTTTTAATGCATTATCAAATTCAGGAAAGTCACACTGGCATCCTTTTAACATTAATAATCTTAAATGAACATTATCAGAATTATATTTAAGTACTTCATTTAAATCTCTTAAACTCCTTTGAAATTCTGGTCTTTTTTTAGGTGCTGCTAATAACATAAACGAAATTTCTATTGCAAAGGAAGATGTAAAAATAAAGAAAATGAGAGGTGCCAGGTGTGGTTTGTACATTTTTATTAGAATTATAATTTTTGAGTTTATCAATGAATCATCTAACTTAATTTTTATTTGATTAAAACTTAATAAAAAAATAAATACATTTACCTTTTTATATTGAAATTATTCTCCCTTTTCTTTCTTTTTAAATACTTGAATCTTTTTTTTAATGCTATTATATATGAAAAACGTACTTTTTAAAAATTCTCTATATCTTAAGAGATTATTCTATTTTATTTTTATTGTTTCTTATCTAATTTTCTTTATTTCTTTTTGTTAATTCAATAGTTCCTCCTTTTCAATTAGATTTGTTTCATTTGTCTTATTAAATTAAAAACTTTTTAGTAATAATAATTAAATTATATAAAACTCACTTTCCAATAAATTATTTCGTTTCTTTTTATTGTGTTTTTTGTACTGATTTCCTTTAAACAATTATGTCTAATAAACTCATAATTGATTTAAGAATAGGTATTGTTATTTGTTGAATTTCGAATTGAGCACAACACACGATACTATTACTTTAATTTAAAATAATCATCTATTCTAATTCATACTAATGAAGTAATACTAACACAATACCATAAATAAGAAAGTGCTAGTTGGATAAATAAGAAATCAATTAAATAGATATTGTTGTAAGTTTTCAATATTCATTTTTAATGATAGAACAAGAGAAATGCAATACTACTAAAACAAACTCAAAAATTACTAATTTTTTAAAGTATCTAGAAGGATTATTAGTAAAGGTAAGTAATTTAAAACTATCTTTAATTAAAGAAATGAAATACTGAAATAACGAATTAAGACAATCTTCCATATATGCTGATGGTACAACAAAAGACTAGAGAAACAATAAATTTAACTTACTAAGACAAATTAGATTAATTAGTAAATTAGATAATAAATAACTTAGTACATTACACTAGAACCATTTTTTTAAAAGGAAATACTATAAAAATAATTAAAATTCATTTATTAATACTTACAGAATATGATACCTTGAATAACACACCAATTTGTAACTACACAAAAATATACC
>NW_001854663.1:34634-40604 GCF_000209125.1 Entamoeba dispar SAW760
TGTTATTTCATTTTATTTAAGTTATTACTTACTATTATTCATAAAAAGGAGAGTGTCTATAGAAAAAGATGGCATAACAAAATACCCATTTTTTTAATAAGAAAAAAGTTGCTTGAGAAAAATGAAAAGAGGGTAATAGATAAATGGACTGAGTTTATAGGCAATAAATTCCTTTAGATAAATACACTACAAGTTAAAGTGTTGAGGTTTGAGCTGTGTTCGATTAGGTTTTAAACATAGAAAAAACAAAAATAAAACTTGATGAACTTAGAATTGAAGAATGGAAAATCATTTAGGAGAAAATAATATGGAAGAAATTCATCAAGAAGAAGTCAAAAAAGAAGGATTAGATGAAGAAAATTCTATGGAACTTGAGCCACAACAAATTAAAGAAGAAAAAACTGAAGAAAAGGCTATGGAAGAGGATAATATTGAAATTCAAATAATGGACGAAGCCTTCAGTAAACAACTTGAAGAAAAAGTTATTAAAGAAGAAGAGGAGAAACAAAAATCATGTCAGCCACAAGAAATGAAAGATGTTGATGAAGAAGATGATGACTTAGTTTGTTTTGTTCTTGTATTATTTTGTTCATGAGCCTTTGTTTTACTTATTTGTTTTAGTTTAAAACACATGAGTTTAAATCAAAACCATCAGGAAAAAGTGTTAAAGCAAGTGTCATGGCATTTTTCTCAATGGGGGATGATACTCAAAAAACAGATACTACATTAGAAAATCAAGAATTATACAAATTCCCTACAAATATGCGAGAACGTGCTCGTTTTATTCCATTAAGAATTACACAACCAGAAAGAAAAATGTTAAGATTATTAGAAGCAGCACTTCATGTCTCTAAATACAGTGATAAAGTTGACCAAATAAAATTAATTGGTAAACCACAACGATTGCAAGAACAATTAAAAGGAATAGCATCATTATTAAATGGTTTATTAATTGCAACACAACCAAGTGAAAAAGAAGATTATTCTGATGTATTAAATACATTTAGTCGACACGAAGATATATTACAAGCAATATTTGAAATTGGGAGAAGATATAAAATTATGAATCCAGACAGAATGAGAGATGACTATGCTAAACTTATTTTTATTCTTCAAGATATTACTGTTAATTCTATCAATGAAGAACTTGGTGTTTCATTATTAAGACCAGTAGAAACAGTGTATCGATATCTTGAAAGAAAGGATTTATTAAAAATTCTTGATGATGAATTAATTGAAGTTGCAGTGAATGAAATTATTCCAGATAATAAGAGTAAATCACAAATTCAAGAAGAAATTAAAAGAAAAGAAAGTGCTATTAAAGCTATTGCAAAGAAATATTCAACTATGAATTGTGATGAAGAAGAAATCAAACAATGCTTATATTCTATTGCAGATAATAATTGTTATCTTAGATATAATAGAGATCCTGTTGTAAAAACAATCCATTATTTAGAAAAATATTTTGATCCTAATGAGGCAAAAGAGCCTAGATTCTCATTGGCCATTAATGAAGGAAATGAAGGTTCTCGGTTATCACATGACCATGCAAAACAATTTTTATTTGTAAAACAAACATTGGTATTATGGAATATTATTTTAGAAAATATGTATCAATTATGGATATTAGCAGAGTTAGATTTATTTGATCCTCAACATCCTTATGAAATGAAAAATACAGGACAAGGATATCATAGATTACAACAATCACCTAGAATTTCTTTGGTTATGCATCGAATAGTTAAAGAAATGCAAGAAAAAGTTGGTAATTGGGTTGGGTCAGCACAAATTCATCTCGGAGATCATAATGTTCCAAATGCATTAGTATTTATTGACAAATACACTCAAATATCAAGATTTCTTGGACCAATTGTTACAACTTTAGAAAACTTAGAAAAAATAGGAGAAAAGAATGGACATGTAAAGAATTATATTATTAAGACCTTTGGATCGTATGAAGAACTAAGAACAATTATTCTTACTGATTTCTTCAAACATGCTTTTGATGGTAGTGGAGCAGATAACTTCTATGATGCAGGTTCTTGTATTGATGGAAGACTAACTTCAGCTTGGAATTGGTGTTCTTCTGTTGACAAAAAAGAATATTACCCAATTTTCCAATTAGCTGGTTTCACTGGATTTGATGGTGCGTTTGCTTAATGTTGTGATTTCTTAATTGATTAACAGTATTTCTCAATTTTTTTTTAATTTCCCTCTTTTCACTGAATAATGTTATTTTCATAAGTTATGTCTTAATCTCAAATTCAACTTATTGTTAATTGAAAACAATATTATTGTAAAAGAAAAATGGTTCTCTTCTTTCAAACCCTTTTTCAGGCAGTAGGATTTTTAGTCTAAATGTTGTAGTAAACCTCATTAAATAATATTAATAAATGAAGAATTAAATTTGATTCAAATAGCCCGACTTATTAATTTTTGGTGATAAAGGCATGGTTAAGTAAAACATAATTACTTAGTACTAAGAATGATTTTCAATTTTTCATTTGAATAATAATAGGTGAGAAACTTATTAACTAGACCACTCTAAATAGCTTATTATTTTTATGTTTAGTTTTATTCATCTTCTTTATATTTTCATTTTTACATCATTTGAAGTGTTTTTGAAGAATTAAATTGATTTAGTAGTTTTATTATTAAATTTCATAAAAAACATTTTCTTATCACTTCTAAATAACAGTTTAACAAGTTAATAATAAAGTCATAACATTCAATTTTAACTTTGCGTTGATCTCATGATCAATACATTTAAAATCAGTAGTCTCTCTGAAAATGAATATTGTTTATTGATTATATTTCCTTTTTATTGTCAAGTTTATTTTTCTTGATAAATTATAATTGTATATCTCAAAATAATTTATTGATTTTTATTGTTAATTAACTATTTTTTTTTCATTCAGTTTTAATGACAATTACCTTTTATTATTCATTATAATTGTATTTAATTTATAATTTGTTTATTCATTGATATAGTATTGTAATATCAATTATTACTTATATATGAATTAATTTTTAATAGCCCTCTTAACTAATTTAATTAAATATCATAAAATAATATCATATCCATTATTCAATTTAACTAGATGATAGATATTATCTAAATGTAACAATTATTTTTTACTTCATAAATAGACTTTAATGTCATATTCAATAATTACTGAAATATTTAAAAACAAATTTAATGTTATTTACAGTGTTTTTAGAATAAAAAATCTTTAATTTAATTAAAAAAGAAACAAATAATAATTTAAATTTAAGAAGTTATGCAAAGACTGGAATAAAAATTTGTCTTGGTTCATTAGTAACACAAGAAGTAGATTCAATTTGATAATTTGTACTAGTTGTTTTAATATGAGGATTTCCATACCATAAGACTTATTATTTGTTTCTTGGTCTAATAGTGTTTTCTTCATCTAGATAATTAATTTTTACCACATAGATTCTCTTCTAATACCATGTACTCTTCTTAGAATTACAAATGATGTATATATTTTATATAGTATAAATTCAAAGAATTGAAGTTCGTTTCCTTGTTTCAATGGTCTTAATAAAATATTTAATTCAAATCGCTCATTACTGAATCTAACTAGTAATTTATCATCAAATTCTATATCCATAACATATATAATAGTTTATTTATTATTATATCTATTGTAAACTGTTTTCTTGTTTTATAATTGTAATCAGAAGCAAAAATAACTCTCAAATTGTTTTATATTCTCTCTAATATAATTCTCTTAATTTGTATTGAAAACAACACTCTCACCATATTGTTGAATTTAATAACTGTTTACTTCATTTATGAAAATGATTAAATTTTGTATGTGAATATCCATTCCATAAGGATATTTTTCTGATAATTATGTTCTTCCACAGAAGTATCAACAATAGATAAGCTATCAATAAAAAACAATGTAGTCATTGATAATAATATGTGACAAAAGTTTAAGGACAAACATAAACCTTTTATAAGAACATCTTTTGTTTTGAATCTAACATGTATCAAGGTTAATATATTCTAATTTTTTTAAAATAAGATATTTTTGATATTGTTTTATTAAAAACATTAATTATTGTTATAAAAAATGCTTTATTTTTGAAAAATATCTGATAAAATGTTGGAGTATAACATATATTTAGATACTGTATTTTTTATTTTTAAATCAGCTGTGACGTAAGTATCTAAATATAGAAATAGAACAATAATTAATGATTGATTGTATGGTATTTAGAATTAGTTTCTTACCACCATAACATTTGAATAGAAATGCATTTTGTTTTGTTCAGTTGTGTTTGCTGTTTCAGAGACATTGATTCTTTTCGTTTCAACCTTTTCATTAACTCAGAAAAAGAAAAGAAATGAAAAAAGAAGAAATGTTGTTATTTAAAACAATATATATATATTTTGTATTAAATAACAAAATAAGAAAAGTAAGAAGAAAATTCAAAAGAAAGAAAAAAGAAAATAGAAAAGTAAAAAGAATAAATAAATAAGTTTTTTCATCAAAATGAAAAGTCGTTTGAAAAGTAATATTAATTATTTTTCATGAAAATTAATGATTTAAACCATACAAAACTGAAATTAATCAAATAATGATATTCTTCTTAAGTGTTATTACTTTGACATTGGCTACTGAAGTCAATTTGATGATGCCACTTGATACTGTCAATTCTAATGGAGTTAATAATAAAGGACAACTTCAAAATGATTTAAATAAAATTAAATCAGGAGGAGTTGCTGGTGTCATGGCAGATGTTTGGTGGGGACTTGTAGAAACATCACCAAGAAATTACAATTGGAATGGATATAAAGAATTAGTTCAAATGGTTAAAAACGCAGGATTAAAATTCCAAGCGGTTATGTCATTCCATAAATGTGGAGGAAATGTAGGAGATTCAGTAACAATTGAAATTCCACAATGGGTAAGAAATGCAGGAGCAGCAAATGATGCGTTCTTTAAAGATAATGAAAATAATGTTAATAATGAATATATTTCATTTGCATATGATGATTCATCTATTTTTGAAGGAAGAACACCAATTGAAATTTATAAAGATTTCATGACTTCATTTAAACAAAACTTCCAAAGTTATATTGATGATGGAACAATTAATGAAATTCAAGTAGGTATGGGACCATGTGGAGAAACAAGGTATCCATCATATCCACTTTCAAGATGGAGTTATTGTGGAGTAGGAGAATTCCAATGTAATGATGGTAAATCAAAAGAATTACTTAAAAATGCAGCAACAGCTAAAGGACATTCAGAATGGGGAAATGGATCACCATCAAATGCAGGAAATTATAATTCTAAACCACCATCATCAACAGGATTCTTTGGAAATGGATTTGATAATTATCAAAGTGAATATGGAAGATTCTTCCAAGAATGGTATTTTGACCTGTTATTAAGTCACACAGATAAAGTTCTTTCAGCAGCAAGAAATGTATTTGGAAATACACTTGCACTTGCAGGTAAAATATCAGGAGTTCATTGGTGGTATAATGATCAATCACATGCAGCAGAAATGACAGCTGGATATTATAACTCAAATGGAAATGATGCATACAAAACACTTTCTAATACATTCAAAAATAATAATGTTAGATTTGATTTTACATGTCTTGAAATGAGTGGAACTGATGGAAATTGTGGATCATCACCAGCTAATTTAGTTGATCAAGCATTTAATGCAGCAGGAACAGTTGGAATTGGAAAATGTGGAGAAAATGCACTTGAATTATGTGGATATGGAGGATGTAACACTAATGGATTTAATCAAATCATCAATAAATGTAAACAACATGGATTAACAGCATTCACATATTTGAGAATGACAAGAGGACTTCTTGATGATGGAAATGCATGGGGACAATTCACTAATTTTGTTAGTAGAATGAGATAATAAAACTAATTTAATAACATGTTTACATCATTTCATATTTAACTT
>NW_001854662.1:0-2057 GCF_000209125.1 Entamoeba dispar SAW760
TGTAGCAGAGATATAATCAACAAATTGTGAAAAAGGTGCACTTTTATGATTTTATATAAAGTACTATATATCAATTATCTTCAAAAGCACTCTGCAAAAAGATAAAAATTATTAATTGTGATCGTCATGTATTTGAGATATTAATTTATTCTATTTTTATCTAAACCAAATGAAAGAAGTTAAATGTCGTCAATTTTAATAAAAAGTACTAAGTATTAATCACATTAATATGCACTCTACAAAAAGATAAAAATTATTAATTCTGGTCGCTTTCTATCTGAGATAATTTTTGACATGTTTCTGTCTAAATTAGACGAAAGAAGTTAAATGCGTCTGATTTTAATAAAAAGTACTAGGTATCTAGTAACTTTATATGGAACCTCCAAAAAATAAAGTTTTATCAGAAATGGTGAGGTTGTAGATGAGATACAAGTTCAACAATTTTATTGAAAAAAGGTGCACTTTTTTGATTTTAATAAAAAGTACTAGGTATCCAATATCGTTCTGTGGATCCTCCAAAAAATAAAGTTTTATCAGAAATGGTGAGGTTGTAGCAGAGATATTAATTCAACAATTTTATTGAAAAAAGGTGCACTTTTTATGATTTTAATAAAAAGTACTAGGTATCCAATATCGTTCTGTGGATCCTCCAAAAAATAAAGTTTTATCAGAAATGGTGAGGTTGTAGCAGAGATATTAATTCAACAATTTTATTGAAAAAAGGTGCACTTTTTATGATTTTAATAAAAAGTACTAGGTATCCAATATCGTTCTGTGGATCCTCCAAAAAATAAAGTTTTATCAGAAATGGTGAGGTTGTAGCAGAGATATTAATTCAACAATTTTATTGAAAAAAGGTGCACTTTTTTGATTTTAATAAAAAGTACTAGGTATCCAATATCGTTCTGTGGATCCTCCAAAAAATAAAGTTTTATCAGAAATGGTGAGGTTGTAGCAGAGATATTAATTCAACAAATTTGTTGAAAAAAGGTGCACTTTTTTGATTTTAATAAAAAGTACTAGGTATCCAATATCGTTCTGTGGATCCTCCAAAAAATAAAGTTTTATCAGAAATGGTGAGGTTGTAGCAGAGATATTAATTCAACAATTTTATTGAAAAAAGGTGCACTTTTTATGATTTTAATATAAAGTACTAGGTATCCAATATCGTTCTGTGGATCCTCCAAAAAATAAAGTTTTATCAGAAATGGTGAGGTTGTAGCAGAGATATTAATTCAACAAATTTGTTGAAAAAAGGTGCACTTTTTTGATTTTAATATAAAGTACTAGGTATCCTATATCGTTCTGTGGATCCTCCAAAAAATAAAGTTTTATCAGAAATGGTGAGGTTGTAGCAGAGATATTAATTCAACAATTTTATTGAAAAAAGGTGCACTTTTTATGATTTTAATAAAAAGTACTAGGTATCCAATATCGTTCTGTGGATCCTCCAAAAAATAAAGTTTTATCAGAAATGGTGAGGTTGTAGCAGAGATATTAATTCAACAAATTTGTTGAAAAAAGGTGCACTTTTTATGATTTTAATATAAAGTACTATATATCAATTATCTTCAAAAGCACTCTGCAAAAAGATAAAAATTATTAATTGTGATCGTCATGTATTTGAGATATTAATTTATTCTATTTTTATCTAAACCAAATGAAAGAAGTTAAATGTCGTCAATTTTAATAAAAAGTACTAAGTATTAATCACATTAATATGCACTCTACAAAAAGATAAAAATTATTAATTCTGGTCGCTTTCTATCTGAGATAATTTTTGACATGTTTCTGTCTAAATTAGACGAAAGAAGTTAAATGCGTCTGATTTTAATAAAAAGTACTAGGTATCTAGTAACTTTATATGGAACCTCCAAAAAATAAAGTTTTATCAGAAATGGTGAGGTTGTAGATGAGATACAAGTTCAACAATTTTATTGAAAAAAGGTGCACTTTTTTGATTTTAATAAAAAGTACTAGGTATCTATTACCTTACATCATGCACTTAAAAAATGCAGTTGTTATTAATTCTTGACGCAGTACATTTGAGATATTAA
>NW_001854661.1:0-1306 GCF_000209125.1 Entamoeba dispar SAW760
AGTTATTCAAATAGGAAGGATGGTAGTTATGGTAATTTGTTATATAAGAAAATAACAAATAAAAGAGAGAATCATCACGTTAACAAAACAGATTGAACAGAATTGATTTGAAAAGTCTATTGTGGAAAAGAAGAATGTGTCACATCAAAACGAAATGTTGTGATTGAGATGAAATAAATGTTGTTAAAATGTATTTCTTTCAGATAAAGAAATGACAGAAAAGAAAGAGAAAAAGAGAATAAAAATATAATCAAATCTTATTATATAAAATTCTATTTTCTTTATTAACTTCTCTTTCCAATTTTTATTTCTTAAAAAAATAAACAATTTCTTTATTTAAATAATTAATATCTTAATTATTTCTTCTTTCCAGCGGCTGCTGCATTAGAAGCTCTTGGTGTAACAGCTTTAACAACTCCAACTGCAACTGTTTGTTTCATATCTCTAACAGCAAATCTTCCCAATGGTGGGAATTTAGCAAATTCTTCAACACAAAGTGGTTTAGTTGGAACAATCTTAACAAGAGCAGAATCTCCATTCTTAATATATTCTGGTTCTCCTCCTTCCATAGATTTACCAGTTCTTCTATCAATCTTGCTTAATAATTCTTCGAATTTACATGCAATGTGAGAAGTGTGGCAATCAAGAACTGGGGTGTATCCTTTTCTAATTTGTCCTGGATGATTCATAACAATAACTTGTGCAGTGAAATCTTCACATCCAACAGCTGGTTGATTCTTAGCATCTGATGCAACATTTCCTCTCTTAATATCTTTAACTGTTAAGTTTCTGACATTAAATCCAACATTATCACCTGGAATAGCTTGTGCAAGTGCAGTATGATGCATTTCAACTGATTTACATTCTGATGATACTCCTGATGGTGCAAATTGAACAATAGTTCCTGGTCTAAGGACTCCTGTTTCAACTCTTCCACATGGTACTGTTCCAATACCTGAGATCTTGTAAACATCTTGAAGTGGAAGTCTAAGTGGTTTATCAACTGGTCTTTCTGGTGGAGTGACTGAATCAAGTGCTCCAATTAATGTTGGTCCCTTGTACCATGGCATGTTGGTTGATGGTTCAATCATATTATCTCCTTGGAATCCTGAAATTGGGACAAATGGAATCTTGTCTGGATTGTATCCAGTCTTCTTAAGGAATGCACTAATTTCTTTCTTAATTTCTTCATATCTTTCTTGTTTGTATTGGATGGCATCCATCTTGTTAACTCCAACAATCATTTGTTTAACACCAAGAGTGTATGAAAGGAGAATGTGTTCTCTAGTTTGTCCATTCTTTGAAA
>NW_001854660.1:0-1056 GCF_000209125.1 Entamoeba dispar SAW760
ATCTAATTACTTTTATATAGTTAGATCAAGTACAATTTTCTTTATATTCAGTCTTATATTTATTTCTTTAAATTCTTTCATTCTTAACAACATATATCTATTATGATTATATTAAATTCTTTTAATAATCATTTCTTATTTCTTTAATTAATCTCTTCTATGAGATTACTTATTCTGTTTATCTCTTATATTATTCTCCCTAAATATTATGAATACTTATTTTATTTATTATTTTATTGACAAACTGTGCTATTCTCTCATAATTTATTATTTAAACAAACGTAAATGCTATATTCTCTCTTTATTATTCCTCTCATTATATAGTAGCATTAATTATTATTAATCATCCTTATTCTCTTAATGCTTTTTATGGTAATGTATGTTTATGGTTTTATTTAATGAAGCTGTAAATATGTTTATAATTTATTTTAAGAATGCTTAACATAATTAAATACTACTCAAAATAGTTTTGTTTCTCGTGGGTTTTTTGAGACCCAAAACTATTTTGAATTTTCGAATTATTTAATTCGAAATTCTTCAACAGAAGATTTATTTCTTCTTTTCTCATCTGTCCTTTATTGGGTTTATACCCAATTTTTTGACATTTTAAATTTAAATATTATTAAGTCTTTTAATACCCTCTTTTATACTAGTTATTTTATTTGATATTAAAAATTATTAAAATATTATTTATTATATTTTACTGATACTTTAATGTATTTTCTAAAAGTAAAAATTCTAAAGATATTTCTTCTAAAAATAAGAAAATTTACTCTGAAAATGGGAATTCTTTCTTTTAAAAATAGAATTTTTGAATAATTAACAAAATTTTTTGAAAATAGTTTACTTTAAAAATAGAACATAATATGTCATAAAATTTTCCAAATTCGAAAATGAAGAAAATTACTTCCATAGAATTTTCAAAAATTTAAAAACAAAAAATTCAAGAATGATTTGAATTTATCTTATTTCTAAAAATAGAATAACAAAAAATTCATTAAAAATAGAAATTGTTATTAACTCAATTTTTATAACATTTTATAACAATAAATTACA
>NW_001854659.1:0-1871 GCF_000209125.1 Entamoeba dispar SAW760
GTAATAAAATAATCATATTTTTTATTTCTTATAATAGATAAATAACTTATTTTATTTAAATGTAATTTTAAACATAATATTTCTTTTCCATTATCAATTTGATATACGTGAATATTGTTATCTTCTTTTGATGCAATAAATAAATATTTACCATCTGAAGTAAAACAACATTTATTTCTTTCAATATGAATATAATTTGTTTTATTAATTTGGATATTTCCATTTATTTTAAGATGGTTATTATTATCTATACCTATTTTAAATATTCCTTTATCTCCAATTACTATTATATCATCATTGTTTATTTGAACACTTTCAATAATTTTACCAATATCTAATTTATCAATTATTTGATTTATTGTATTTGATTGAATAAATATTCGTGGTGGATGTGGTTTATTAAATAATTGAACTGGAACTTGTCCACCAAACATGTGTCTTTGTAAAAATAATTCTAATTCATTTTTATCCATTTGATTTGGATCATAATTATCTTCATATGCAGTTGGATAATATAAATTTTTAGCATTTAATGCTTCATTTCCAGTAGATTTATATCCAAAAATAAGATCAATCCATTGATGAAGATGTGAACTAACGTATGGTGATTCTAATGCCATTCTATGTAATGAAATAAATTCTTCAGGAGTTTTTGCCCATTGAGGTAAAGAAACATCATCTACTTGTTGTTTTGTATCAGGTAATATACCAAAATTAAAATGATTTTCATTTACTAAGAATTCTGGTAAATAATAAAATTCTGGAATTAATTCAATATTACATTGAGTACTTGACATACATGTTTTCCAAGAATGTTCAATTGAATAAAACATTCTTTCAGGTCTATCAAAATGACCATTATTCATTTTAATAAACATAGTTGTATAAGGTTCACATCTAATTAAAAAGAAAAGAACATAATCACAAGCAGAATAAAATGTAGTATAATAATAAGGTATTTGATCTTTTTGAATACCATCTTCACCAAATAATTGATTAAATTTTTCTTGATCAATTTTAAAACGATCAGGATTAATACAAGGAATTGGTAATGAAAGGTCTCTATAAATATTTTCATCATTTAAATTTAATGAAGTTGATTTATAATCTTTTAAAATCCATGGAAATATTGGGTATTGAGTTAAGTCATGATAAGATCGACTTGAATATCTATTTAATAACATTAAATATTCAAAATTACTTATTTCTCCATTTTGCCATTTTTTTAATGATTGTTGAATTAAATTATTTAAATTAAATTCATTTAATCCACTAATTTTTCTTAATAAAGTAAAAGCCTTAACCATATTTTTTTTATTATTAAATATAATGTACATTGATTTTCCATTCATAAAAAATATTTCTATTCCATTATATTTCATTAAATATCTTCTTGGAAGTATTTCTTCGATATTATTAATATTATATTTTTTAATAATTGGTTTAGTAGTAGTATTATTATTTTCGTTAAATATTAATAGTCCATTAATTACTTTAATCATTCCATTTAATGTCCATGGTTTTTGAAAATCCTTTATTTTAATAAATGCTTTTTCACTAATTAATTCACAATCCATTTCAAATAGAATTTGTTGAGAATAATTAATTTCTTCTTTATCACAATATTGTTCAATAAATACATTATGTGAATTTGTTTTTTTGATTACAAATGATTCATTATCTATTTCTATTTCATTGTCTTTTCTTTCACTAGAATAAACAAGTGCTTCTTTATGTAAATCAATCATTTCATTTCCTTTAAAATTTCCTTTCATTCCATCAATTTCAATTGATTCAATTTTCCAATATTTTGGTATTCCATTTATTTCATTCATCATTTTTCCATCAAACTTTTTATATTTTCTTTCTAA
>NW_001854658.1:0-1000 GCF_000209125.1 Entamoeba dispar SAW760
TAGCGATGCTCTACCATCTGAGCTACATCCCCAACACGGTAATATATAGTATAGGGGGGAGAGTATAAAAGTTAATATAGGTAGTATATAGTATAGGGGGGAGAGTATAAAAGTTAATATAGGTAGTATATAGTATAGTGGGGAGAGTATAAAAGTTAATATATGCATAAGTTATAAAGTGGTAGACTAATATAGTATAGTGGGGAGAGTATAAAAGTTAATATATGCATAAGTTATAAAGTGGTAGAATATTATATACTCATATAGTAATATATAGACAAATACACATATAAATACACATATAAATACACATATAAATACTAATATAAATACACATATAAATACTAATATAAATACTAATATAAATACACATATAAATACACATATAAATACTAATATAAATACTAATATAAATACTAATATAAATACTAATATAAATACTAATATATATAAAGGTATATATAGGAAAGTGGAATATATATAGACATTACTTAATATAAAAGAGTAAATATAGAAAAGCACATAGAAATGGTACATATATAGATATATAGATATATAATATATATAAGTAATATAAAAATGGTACATATATAGATATATAGATATATAGATATATAGATATAAGGATATAACATATAAGTTAGAAGTGAAAAGTATAATAGTACATAAAGAGGGAATAAGTATAGAAAGGATATAAAAATGGAGATGCGGGGTATCGATCCCCGTGCCCCTCGCATGCTAAGCGAATGCTCTACCATCTGAGCTACATCCCCAACACGGTAATATATAGTATAGGGGGGAGAGTATAAAAGTTAATATAGGTAGTATATAGTATAGGGGGGAGAGTATAAAAGTTAATATAGGTAGTATATAGTATAGTGGGGAGAGTATAAAAGTTAATATATGCATAAGTTATAAAGTGGTAGACTATATAGTATAGTGGGGAGAGTATAAAGTTATATATGCATAAGTTATAAAGTGGTAGATATATATACTCTAT
>NW_001854657.1:0-1090 GCF_000209125.1 Entamoeba dispar SAW760
TGGGATGCTATTGCACGTCTTGATCTCATAATTTTTCTTAGTTTAGTGAAAAATAAAGAAAGAAAGAATAAGAGAAACGATTAATTAGATTCTAGTAATGATATTATTATCATTGAATCTTTGTCTTATAAGAGACTAAAAAAGACATAAAAAGATAGTTACAAGAACAACTATCATTGAGAATAATGGATTCATCATTTCAGCACTATTATCAACATGATTATAATTATAGTCATAATCTAAATTTAATCCTGGTAATTCTTCTTTTGAAGGGTCAATATAAAAATAATTTTTCTGAGTATTTGCAAAACAAATATCTAAATCATTAGTGAAGTTATTAACAAAGTCTAAACAATATGAGTCAGAGTATTCACCACCATAAATTGTATTATTTACTATAGTGATATTTAACCATCTTCCATTGTCAGGAAAACATAATTTCTTTTTAGAAAAAATAGTTTGTAAGTTTTTACATCCTTGGTCATGATATGTATAAATGAGAAGATATGAATTCCTAATTTCATCAATAGTAGAATAATTAATTTGAAGTGTACGGTTTTCAATAGGAGCAAATGCATTTTTACAATTTTCCATAGTACTGTAATAAGTAAAATTCATGTGTGTATTATTATTATAAAAGAAATAAGCAGCATAATCACTAAAATCAATACAACTATTAAGAGGATAATATTCAGTTTGATATTCATTGTTAACATATTTAAAGTAATTGTATGGCTTATCCTCATTTATAGAATTAAGTACATTGTCTTGGGCATCAATAATATCATAGTGAAATCTTCCTTCAACATTAATAATTGTTAAAATAATAAAAAAAAACATTAAACAAATTTATATATCCCAAATTCAATAAAGTCTTAGTTTGTAAGAGAGATTCATTGATAATTCAACAGAACAGCAACCATGAAGAGAGTCTAATAATAGATAGATAATTTTAACAGAAAGATACAGTTAATAATCATTCTTTAATCAGATTAACATTAGTTAATGAGAGATGTCGCTATCAGTTAAATCATTTGAGAATCTAATTGATAATAAGTTAATCAGGGGATTGACAGTATAAGAGATGATT
>NW_001854656.1:0-2695 GCF_000209125.1 Entamoeba dispar SAW760
ATAATGAATAAATTATTCAATGAATAATACTAATAATCAAATACAATATTTAGGGAGTGATATTTAATTATGTAGAATTAAAAAATAATATAAAGATAAACAATTATATTGAAAATAAATATTATAAACAAATTATCAATTTTATTTTTAATAATCAGAAATCATTTATATTTGAATAAATCAATTTATATATAATATGAATAAAACTAATAATGAATAATAAATTAAAATGAAATAGAAAAGAATTAAATATTATAATACATATAAAACGATAAATTAAAGATTTATTTAATTTTCTCTTTTTTATTTCATATTTCATTTAAATTTCTATTAATTTCAATTGTTTATTTTAATAATAAAATGAATTAAAATTAATATTTTTGATTTTATTTCTTTTATTAGTGGTTTAATATCTAAAATATCTATCATTTTATATTATTTATTAAATAATCAAAAAGAGAATAAAAAATAACAGAGAAATAACATAAATAAATAATTATAAATTAAAAGAATTATCAACATATTCAACATTACTTCATTAATAAAAAATAATCTTTAAATTAAAATAATTCATTACTTTATTCTTCTTTTCTAATTTAACATCATTATATCATTATTATTTTTAATTTGAGAATATATTTCATAACATTTTCTCTTTTTATTTATCTTATCATCAAGTATATTCAATCATATTCAATATTTTTATTCTTTTTATTCGTTTAATTGGATTATTATAAAAATACAACATTTGAACATTGATTTATTATCAATAATAATATTTCATCTAATTCTATATTTTTATTATTCCATTCTTTTTCATTATTTCATTAATATATTCTAATGGGAACCAAAATAAGCAAAGAAATAATGAATCTAAATAAAAAACACAAAAAAGGAAAAGGGGCAAAATATTTTGAATCAATAAAATAATAGTTTTTATTATTTTGTTCTTAAAAAAATAAAAAAATAAAAATGTAAATTAAATACACATTCTATATTCATTTATATTTCTTTATATTTTATATCATTTTATGGTAAATTGTTCTGAATTATAAATAATTCAGAAATGATATTTGATTCAATGTAAATATACATTTTTATTATTATGTTATTATTATGTTATTTATGTATTTTATTATTATATATTTATATATTTTATTATTATATTTATTTTTATTATTGTATTATATATCATCATATTATCTCTTTATTATTATATTTATCATATTTTATTAGTTTGATATTCTTATTATTTATATTTTATTTTATATATTAATATATTTCTATTTATATATAATTTCTTATATATTAATATATTTCTTTATTTTATTTTCATTTTTATTATATTTTTATAATTTATATCTATTTTCTCTTTATATTTATTATTATTTTATTTATATTATATTGATTTTATTTATCTTTTCATTTATATATTTTATTTATTATTACATCATTTCTTTTCTCTTATTATTTCTTTATTATTTATTATTATTTATTTAATTTTTATATCTTTTATCTATATCATATGAAATTAATACTTATTATATATTATATATTATATACTAATCATATAACATTTATATTTGATTATATAATAAACACTGATAATAGATTAACATATAAATAAAAATTATAAAAATAAAAATGAATAAAATAAATTATATCAATAAAATAATGTTAAATAATTTTATATCAATAAATTAAACCCTTTTTTATTGCATATTTCTAATTTCTATAATAAAAAATACATCCTTTATTTCATCAATCTTTTCATCTTTTATTATCTCATTTTGAATTATTCTCATTTTTATCTTCTTTCATTTTATATTCTCAACTTTCAACTTTTATTCTTTTCACCTTCTTCTACTTCCTAATTTCACTTTTTTCTTTTATATCATTCTTTCTCTTCATTTTTCTCTTATTTCCTTTTTTCGTAGCTGAAATGTATTAATATATAAAATAAAATATAAATAATAAGAATATAAAACTAATAAAATATGATAAATATAATAATAAAGAGATAATATGATGATATATAATACAATAATAAAAATAAATATAATAATAAAATATATAAATATATAATAATAACATAATAATAAAAATGTACAATTACATTGAATCAAATTTCTTTTCTGAATTATTTATACTTCAGAACAAATGATCATAAAATGATATAAAATATAAAGAAATATAAATGAATATAGAATGTATATATAATTTATATTTATATTTTTTATTTTTATTTTAAGAACAAAATAATAAAAATTATTATTTTATTTATTCAAATTATTTTACCCAGAACAAAGTATTTTAAACATCAATTATTTAAATATTCATTATTTAAGTTATTATCTGATTTTAATGAGTATTAAAATTATTCTTTATTTTCTTATTTTAAGGAGAATATATAATTAATACTGTATTGCTATTGACTAATATTCTTTTTAGAATCAACCACTAAACCCTTTTCTTTTGATAATCTTTCTTATATTATCAAATAATACTTGTATTTTAACAAGTAATAATAACATCTTTATAAATCCCATTCGTTTATTATCAATGATATCCTGTCATTGTACATAATAAAAACTGGTATTCTTGAAGTACTGGGTAAGATGTTTTTCTAACCAAATTCAACGTCATAACCAGTCCATAACTGTTAGATTTGAATAATGATAATATTTTAGGATTC
>NW_001854655.1:0-2556 GCF_000209125.1 Entamoeba dispar SAW760
TGGAGGAAGAATAGAATAAATAAGAGATTACTTATTTTTCTTAACTCTCACTCATTTGATATAACAAACCCTCATACACAAATAAAGACATCTGAGGGATGATTTGCAGTAAATACTTTGGTATTTTCTTATTTATCTATTTAAATTCTTTTCTTTCATTTAAATAAACACAACATCACAAAATAAGAAAACAAAATAAAATATATAATCAACATAAACATCCAATCACAAAATAACAAATAAATAAAATAACAAAAATAAAATACAAATAATGAAATACAAATAATGAAATATTAATGATATTTATTTGTATATTCATCATTTCATTGTTTTGATAATTCATTTTATTATAATTATTTTATTCTTTATTCTTTATTATATTAATATTCATTGTATTGATGTATTTATTTATGAATTTATATCATCAAATCTATTATCATTTTTATTATTCATTTTATTTCTTTTGTTTTATTCTTATTTCATATTCTACAATTTATATCTTCTTCATTTAATTCATTGATTTATAAAATATCATTAAACAATCAATGTATTTTAATGATGTGAAGAATGACAACAATCGTATTAATTAAATAATAATTTATTTATTTTTAATAAAAGAAATAATGATAAATAATGATATTAGAAGTTTAATTTCATTTTATTAATTGTGTTATGTTTCTGATATTGTATCTTCAATTCACAAATTAATTAAATTATATGATAAACACGAAAATTATATTTAAAAGAAAAGAAGATAAAAACAATATCAATAATAAAATTAAAGTAACAAATACATCATTTAATTAATATCTCTATCATTCATAATTCAATTAATATTTCTATCAAATATAATTAAAACAATTTTATTATATTATAATTTATAATTATGTATTCATTCTTGTTATTTATCATATTTTTATTCTTCTATTTTTCATTTTGTTTATTTTAGTTATTTTGAATGAATGTATTCTATTTTAATTTATTTGTTGTTCATTTCTTTATTTGTAATTAAATGAAATGATAAAATATGTTATTAAAATTAAATTATTTAATAGAATTAAATCAAATATATTAATTCTATTTCTTTTGTGTTTCTTTTCATTCTTTATTTTTAATTATTTCTAACATTTTTACTACTTCTTCTATTCTTATTCTTTCTTTCGCTTCTTGTTTCCATGTTTTTTCAATAATTTCTTTAATATCTTCTTTAACTTCTTGTATTATTGGTGGTCGTTTACCTGTTGTGATTGAATCGGCAATATCCCATGGATGTGGATATAATGTTTTAGGAAATGGATCTTCCCATGTAATGATTTGTAACATTGTTATTGAATATGAATATATATCTGATTCCATTTTGTAGTGCTCTCGATTAAGTACTTCTGGCGCCATGTATTTTGGTGTTCCTATCCCTTTTGTGAATGTCATATTTGTCATCATCATATTAATGTTTCTTGAACTTCCAAAATCTGTTAATTTACAATTAATTCCAATATTATCATCAAGTGTTACAACAAGAAAATTATCTGGTTTAATGTCTCGATGTAATATTCCATTTGAATGAAGATATGAAATTCCTTTTGCTCCATCTATCATGAATTTAATTCTTAATTTCTTAGGTATTTCTGTGTTTGTTCTTTTATTAATTAAATTTTGTATTGATCCATATTTTGCATATTCTGTTATCATACATATTTTATTAGGAATAAATACTGCTCCATAAAATTGAATAATATATTCACTTCGAAATTTATCTAACATCATTACTTCTTTCTCAAATTCTTTCATTTTATCTTCATCTTTATCAATTTGTTTCATTTTCTTAATTGCTACTTGATTCCCTCTAAATTCTCCGATATATACTATTCCAAATGATCCTTCTCCTATTTTATTTTCTTCTTTTATTTCATCTGGATCAAGTCGTGTTGATATTTGTGTTTCTCCTTTAATTGAAATACTTTTAATTATTTCTTCTTGTGTTTTATTAAGTGTTTTACTAATTATCATTATTTGTTCTTTAATTTTAGTAGTACATTTGATTGTAATGAATATTTCAAATTCACATGCATATCCTCCTTCAATTGTAATAATATTTGGTTTGATTCTAATTGAATATTTTTCATTTTCTTCTTTACTACTTATTTGTATTTTCTTTTTTTCTTTATTTTCATTTCCAATACATATTAATTCTCGAATTTCTTTATTTACTTCAATTTCTTCTCCTTCTCCGATTTCTATTTCTTTTTTATTTGTTATGATTCCATCTCCAAGTGATATAAATTTGATATTTGATTGTGAAATTTTAAATATTGTTGTTGTTTTCTCTTGTTCTTTCTTTTCTTTGCGTGTTATAATGTAATTAATCATTATTATTATAATTATAATTATTATAATGATGATAATAAGTATAATGATGATAATTATCATTATCATCCACCATACGATTTCTTTATTACATTTTGTTCCTTCTTCATTGATTCCATACCAAAATGAACATTTTGAACATTTATTATTTTTTGTTTCTTTACATTTATTAATATTGAATAATGAATACAT
>NW_001854655.1:2656-5759 GCF_000209125.1 Entamoeba dispar SAW760
CACATTTATTTCCTTCATAATAACATTGATCTTCTTTATCTCCATCACATTGATTATTTTCTATTTTATATCCATTTGAACATTTTAAACAATAATTTCTTTCTGATTTATTACATTTATTATCAATTTTTTTACATTCTCCTTTTTCTTTAATATATCCTTCTTTACATTGATAACAATATGTTTTATATCCTACAATACAATTATCTGATAACTGACATTCTTTATTTGAATTTAAATAATATCCATATTCACATTCAATACAATGACTTTGGTTATTTGTTTTATTACAATGTGAATTATATTGACATTCTTTATTTGAATTTAAATAATATCCTTTTTCACATTCAATACATTCTCTTGTTTCTTCTTTGTAAATCATTGTATCACAATGATAATCATTCTTACTATTACTAAATGTAACACCTTTCATTCCAATAATCATTATTTGACTTTTCTTTGTTGTTGATGTTGTTCTTGAAAATTCAATATCATTTGAAAAAGATAAATGTTTTGAAGAAGAAATAATTAGTGTTGAAATTGATTTATCATTATTTTCTATTTCTTTGATTAATGTTGTTCCTTCATTTGATTGTTCAATTGTTAAACTGAATTTGATTATTTGATATGGTTCTTTCTTTCTATAAATATTGAATGTTATTTGATTTGATGATTCATATTTTAACCATTGATTAGGATATGTATATACTGTATGAGTCTTTGATGAATCATAGTTGTTTCTAATAATATAATTATTTGTTGATAATGATAGTTGATAATTATAATCAGATAAAGATACCGTAGTAGTAACAATAAATGAATTAAAATCATCTTCTTCATCTTTTTTAAATTGATGATTACATTCTGTTGTTATATCATGAATTTCAATATTATTATAACTAAAATAACGAACCATTCCACCACATGTTTGATTAAAATAATTACCATTTAATGAATTTGGTGTTAATTGATTGATTATTCCTTCATATGATGATATTAAATACCATATACCTTTATTATCACAACTAAATTTTAAATTAATAGGATTTGAATTAATATAAGTACGTTGAATAGGTAAATAATAATAATAATTATTATAATTATCATTTCCACTAACCCACAACTCATCAACATCTCCAATTATTCTTGTTGGACTATTTCCATTATAGAAAATAAATTGAACTTTTTCAAATGAATAAGAACTTTTGGTTAATTCAAGTTCAAAATTTGTTTCAATATTCATAAAGTTGAGAGAATAACTTTTACTAATTCCTTCCTCTAATCTTACAATAACTTTATTTGCTTTAAATGTATTACTTATTGAACCTAAATAAAGTGGTTTAATGTCATTATTATTTTTCATTGAAATAATAACTGATGAATATTTAGTATAATCTCCTTCTAATGTACCTGAAATTAAAGTAGATCCACTACAAAAAGTATTTGCATAGATTACAATATCATTCCCATCAACTTTTTGACAATATTCACCATTACAAAATGAAATAAATAGAAGTAATAAACAACACCACATTGTTTTTGTTTATTTGAGTTATTTTACATTTTTTTTCTTTATTTCTTTTTTATTCTTTTATTTTTAGAATATAATAAATTTATATAATTTATATAATTTATTTTAATTTATTTGTAAGAATTTGTGATGAAAAGGGTTATTATTTCTTTTCTTATTATCATTCAATGAAATCAAATATTTCTTAAAATTTCAATTAGAAAAATTTGTTTGTTAAAATATTAACATTATGTGTTTGTTTAAGAAAATAAAGTGAATATGGGTTGTTCATATTTAATTTAATTGAAATATGTTTAAATGAAAATAATTATCGATAATTAATTTGACGATAGAAAACATATTCTTTCATTCTCATTAACTATCATTTTATTATGATTTTATAATGATTAACATGCTTATTCTATTTCATCATATCATCTTCTCATAACTTCATATTTTATATGAAAAGGGGGTAAAGAGATGTTTAAAATAATTTAAATAAATTAAAAATAAATAATTTTAAAATGGTTTATTAATAACACAATAAATAAATAACAACAAACCAATAAACACAAAAATAAATAAAACAATAAAATTAAAAACGACAAAAAACAAATAAAATTATTGTATATTTGATTCCTTAATTTATTTTACATTGTTTGAAACAAACACAATAAACTATTAATGATTAAATAATACCACACAAGAAATATACAAGTATATTATAATCATCATCTTTTAATGTTTGGTAATTTTGAATATCCATAATATGAAATAATAATTCTTTGAATTATTTGAAATATATTGTAATTTAGTTGTTATATTCTTCTTACTGTTTCATTTTATTTACTTTCATCATTCTATTTCTAATTTGTTTCTAAAATGATCACTACAATGAAAAGAAGAATGATGAATGGCATATCATTTTCATTTAATTATATACTTTAAATATTGGTTGTTGTTTACTCTCAATACAAAATAAAAAGAGAGGAAATTAAATGAAAACACAAATAAAAAGAACAATCCATTTACAATCATATAATGAAAATGAAAAACTAATAATAAAAGAAAGAGAAAGAAGAAATAAAGAGAAAGAAGAGGTAATGATAATTCAATTGAAATCAATGAGATAAGAAGAAAGAGATAAATCAAATCAAACACAAAATAACAAGAGAAAAAGGTAAAGAAATGATAAAGAAACACAAAATACATAATATGATAACATCAACAACAATAAAACAAAGAATGATTAATGATTAAATATAATAGAAGATAATTGAAGAAACAAAGAAAGGAATAAAAATGTGTGAAAAATACAGAAAATGTTAAATGAATTAAAGAATTGAAAATCTAAATTAACAATATCAAATCAATCAAAAAGAATATGATTTAAAATAGAATATTGTTTGTAACATAAATAAACACAAATCAATGATAATGATAGTATTAAATATAATAAATTGTATCAACAATTAATAATTTCAAGGAGTAATTAAATATAAAGAGAAACATAATATTATAAAGTAAATTTTAATAAACAATTGTCATAAACAAATAAATTTGGTTATAATTAATATTTTGTTAAATTCTGAA
>NW_001854654.1:0-1389 GCF_000209125.1 Entamoeba dispar SAW760
GTGTGCACAAAGGGCAGGGACGTATTCATCTCGAGTTAATGACTCGATATTACAAGGAATTCCTCGTTCAAAACAAATAATTCCAATCATTTATCCCTGTCATGTACGTTCTTTTGAGTTTTCCTTAACTATTTCAATCTCGGTACACCACTTACTATCCCTACCTATTAGACATAGCCTAATAAATAAGGTGTAAATGATAAAATGCTCTCTAGTAACTCCATTGTAGCGCGCGTGCGGCCCAAGATGTCTAAGGGCATCACAGACCTGTTATTGCTGAATGCTTCCTTTTTCTTTTTCCCACGTTAAAAGAGTTCTAATCGAAATTAGATAACTAACAATTAAAATAGGACAATTGAAATGTGTCCCTTTAAGAAGTGGTACTTACGCACCTGTTCTTGCGAACATTTCTGTCTTATAGGCAGAAAACTAATTAATAGGTTTCAGTCTCGTTCGTTACCGGAATTAACCTGACAAATCACTCCACCAACTAAGAACGGCCATGCACCACTACCCAATAAATCATGAAAGAACTCTTAATCTGTCATTCCTTCTACTGTTCGGTCTTGGTAAGTTTTCCCGTGTTGAGTCAAATTAAGCCGCAGGCTCCACTCCTGGTGTGCCCTTCCGTCAATTCCTTTAGTTTAGCCTTGTGACCATACTCCCCCTGAAGTCCATAAACTCAAGATTTCTCTTTAAGTTCTGAACAAGGTAGTATTGATATACTTGGATTTAGAAACAATGTTTCTTCATCTTTGTACATCTGAATTTCATCCAATCCTTGGTTGACATCGTTTATAGTTAGGACTACGACGGTATCTGATCGTCTTCGATCCCCTAACTTTCGTTCTTGATTAATGGACCCAGTTGAGTGAAATGCTTTCGCTCTCGTGCATCTTATAGCGATCATGGATTTTCACCTCTCCCGTTATTTTCTGAATCACCCCAATTGTTCCTTTTAATCCTTCTCTCGAAATGTCTAATTGACATCTCCTCAGCATTGTCCCATGCTTGAATATTCATTAACATAATGTTTTGCTTTAAACACCTTATTTTATTCAAAGTAATGACAACTCAATTACTTGAATTGTCTCCTTCTTTGATTTTAATTTAACATTTCTAGAAACTTCACTTAATGTAAAGTCTTCAAAATGTATAAAATCACATTTTAATTCAACTACGAGCGTTTTAATCACAGCAACTTTAATATACACTATTGGAGCTGGAATTACCGCGGCTGCTGGCACCAGACTTGCCCTCCAATTGATTTCGTAGGAGAATTTACCTCCTACTCATTCCTTCAAGAATTGATTTTACTCAACTCTAGAGTTATGTGTCGTCACTACCTCTTCAATTCGAAAGTGGGTAATTTACGCGCCTGCTGCCTTC
>NW_001854653.1:0-1007 GCF_000209125.1 Entamoeba dispar SAW760
TTATCTAGGACATCAGAGATGCAAAGATTTTAATTTCGTGAAAAATGACGAGGTTTTTGGCCATTCAAAAAAAAATGAAAAATCTAAAAACAAAAAGAGAGAAAAAATTGAGGATGAAAATTGACCAAAAAATGTCTCATTTTTCACGAAATTCAAGTATGTTAATCTACTACCCAGTGTGATACACATACTTGAATTTCGTGAAGAATTATGACATCTTGGTGGAAACCCATGTCAATAAAAAAAAGAGAAAAAAAATGAAGAATAGGGTTAATAGGGTTAAATAGAAAAGAGAAAAAAAATTAGAAAAAATAAAAAAATGGTGAAAAAAGAACTAAGAACTGAAATAATATCATTCTAAGGAGACATACAGGATGAACAACAAATTAAAAAATAAGAGAGACTAATATACTAAGAAATATTAAGAGACTATTAGACTAATATACTAAGAGAATATTAAAAGATTACTAAGAGACTACTAGACTAATACGCTAAGAGATATTAAGAGACTATTAGACTAATACATAGGTGAGAATGTTAATGTTTGTATTATTTAATTTATAACAATATACTAACCAAATAGATTATTAGACTAAGAGATTTAAAAGACTACTAGACTATTATAAGATATTAAAAGACTACTAGACTACACAAGATATTAAAAGACTATTAATGTTTGTATTATTTAAACACAAAGAGATTATTAATGTTTGTATTATTTAATTTATAATTCTATACTAACCAAATAGATGAATAACTATGTATAATATAATAGTTTTGGGTCTCAAAAAACCCACGAGAAACAAAACTATTTTGAGTAGTATTTAATTATGTTAAGCATTCTTAAAATAAATTATAAACATATTTACAGCTTCATTAAATAAAACCATAAACATACATTACCATAAAGCATTAAGAGATATGATGATTATATATTATGCTACTATATAATGAGAGGATATAAGAGAGATATAGCATTACGTTTGTTAATAAAAATTATGAGAGAA
>NW_001854652.1:0-1243 GCF_000209125.1 Entamoeba dispar SAW760
GGAGAAGTATGAAAGGAACAGGAATTATTGTATTTCGACAAATAATGAAGAACAGATGTGAAGTTGATATCATTAAAAGATTCATTAAAATGGTCAAAGAGAATAAAGAAGAAGTCATTGGAGATGAAAAAGCAGAAATAGAATGGTGTTTAGCATATTTAAATAATAGAAGTAAAGAAAGTTATAGTAGAAAATTACATGAAGAATGTTTATATTGTTGTTATTTATATGATATTCTAAGTAAAACTAATAAAGAATATGAAGAAATGTATGAGAATCGAATAATGATTTGTTTATTGGGTGCATCAAGTGGAGTAGAAGGAATAGGAAAAGATGTGATTAATGAAGTAGAAGAAATGAAAGAAGAAGCAAAAAAGTGTCTTGAAGAAATAAGAAGAAAAGGAATTAACACAACAAATTCAATTGAAAAACTTGAAACAACAATAATCACAGTTGAAGTAAAAATATGTATTATCAAAGAAGAAGGAATAGATGAAGCAATTACAAAATTACTTAGAACAGGAACAAATAGTTGAGTACTTGAAATGGTTGGGATGAGTTGTATTGAAAATGGATATAAAACATATGGAATCAAATGTTTAAAGAGTGGTATGTCAATGATATGTAAAAGAAATGAAGTTGATGGTGTTAGATTATCACGAATTATTCGAGAAATAATAAATGAAAGTGAGGATGAAGAAATACTTGATATGATAGATAAAGCAATAACAATGATTAAAAGCACAGATGGAATATACCCGAAAAAAGAAATTGAGTGGTTAATGAGAATTAGTTGGAATAAAGGAAATAAAAGTAGATATAAACAAGATAATAGAAGAGCAAAAGAATGGTATAATAAAGCAATAACATTAAGTGAAAATATAGAAAGAAGAGATGAGATTATAGAAAAGATGAATAAAGAATATCAAATATTCATAAATGAAATAAATAAATGAAGTATTTTTAATAAGTTACAACGTAAAGAAATAATAAAGATAAAAATGATAAGAAAAACAAATAAACTAAATAAAAGATTTAAAAGAATACAACAAAATAAAATATACATTCTCAAATGGTTATAAAACAATAAAATAAGAAGAATATTAATAGTAAATAATCCAAAATGAAATAAAAAGAATGATAAATGAAATAATATAATAATATGAAATATCCTTTCTATCTACTTTCATCATTCTTTTTTCTTTCTACTACTCTACAAATTACAACTCTTATTTCTTGTTTA
>NW_001854652.1:1343-3774 GCF_000209125.1 Entamoeba dispar SAW760
ATAGAACATATTAAATTCATATAAATAAACAAATTTCATTATTAATGATATTAAATATGATTATATTATTTATTGTATTGTATTTAATACAAATAATATAAAATATTTATGAAATAGAAATGTTCAATTTGCATAATAAAAGATATTTGTCATTATATCATTTTGATTATTCATTTTAATTACATATTCTTACTATTGTTTTAATTGAATGATGGTGTGTTAACAATTATTATGATTATTATTTGAAATACAAATGTTTTGAAGAATCAAATAACAATAATTTCATTTGTTTTTTGTCGTTTTTAATTTTATTGTTTTATTTATTTTTGTGTTTATTGGTTTGTTGTTATTTATTTATTGTGTTATTAATAAACCATTTTAAAATTATTTATTTTTAATTTATTTAAATTATTTTAAACATCTCTTTACCCCCTTTTCATAAAAATATGAAGTGATGAGAAGATGATAAGATGAAATAGAATAAGTATGTTAATCATTATAAAATCATAATAAAATGATAGTTAATGAGAATGAAAGAATACGTTTTCTATCGTCAAATTAATTATCATTGCTTATTCTCATTTAAACATGTTTCAATTAAATTAAATATGAACAAACCATATTCACTTTATTTTCTTAAACAATCATTTAATGTTAATATTTTAACAAACAAATTTTTCTAATTGAAATTTAAGAAATATTTGATTTCATTGAATGATAATAAGAAAGAAATAATAATCCTTTTCATCATTAATTCATACAAATAAATTAAAATAAATTATATAAATTTATTATATTCTAAAAATAAAAGACTAACAAAAAACAAAGAAAAGTGTAAAATAACTCAAATAAACAAACACAATGTGGTTTTGTTTATTACTTCTATTTATTTCATTTTGTAATGGTGAATATTGTCAAAAAGTGGAAGGGAACGATTTTATAATCTATGTAAATGCTAGTTGTATTGATTCTACTTTAACTTCAAATGAATTAACAGGAGATTATACTAAATATTCATCAGTTATTATTTCAGTTAGTAACTATTATGGAATATTTTATTTTGGTTCAATAAGTAATCCATTTAAAGCAAATAAAGTTATTGTACAACTAGGATATTCACCCCCAATTTATTCTCTCTTATTTATGAATATTGAAACAAACCTTGAACTTGAATTAATCAGTAATTCTTATTCATTTGAAAAAGTTTATTTTGATTTCTATAATGGAAATAGTCCAACAAGAATAACTGGAGATGTTGGTGAGTTGTGGGTTGGTGGAAATGATTATTATGATTATAATTAACATTTACCTATTCAACGTACTTACTTCAATTCAATTCCTACTAATTTAATTGCTGATTCTAGTTCTGTTTATAGTAGTATACAATATTTAATATCATCATATGAAGGATCAATCAATAAAATAACACCAAGTCCATCAAGTAATAATTATTTCCATCAAACATGTGGTGGAATGGTTCGTTATTTTAGTTATCATAGTATTGAAATTCATAATATCACAACAGAATGTAATCATCAATTTAAAAAAGATGATGAAGATGACTTTAATTTATTTATTGTTACTACCACTGTATCTTTATATTATTATATTTATCAACTATCGTTATCAACAAATAATTATATTATTAGAAATAACAACGGTCCAACAATTACTCATACAATATATACATATCCTAATCAATGGTTAAAATATGAATCATCAAATCAAGCAATATTCAAAATTTATAGAAAGAAAGAACCATATCAAAACATTGAATTCAGTTTAAGAATTGAATCATCAAATGAAGGAACAACATTAATTAAAGAAGTAGAAAATAATGATAAATCAATTTCAACAGTAATTATATCTTCTTCAAAACAATTAACTAGTTTAACTAATGTAAAATTTTCAGAAACAACATTAACAACAAAGAAAAGTCAAATAATGATTATTGGAATGAAAGGAATAACATTAGATAGTATTGGATATAAGAATTGTAATATGTTGATTTATAAAGAAAAAACAAAAGAATGTATTCAATGTGAAAAAGGATATTATTTAAATTCAACTAAAGAATGTCAATTATTACCAGATAATTGTATTGCAGGATATAAAACGTATTGTTATCAATGTAAAGAAGGATTTATAAAGAAAAAGGAGAATGTAAAGAAATTGATAATAAATGTAATAAATCAGAAAGAAATTATTGTTTAAAATGTTCAAATGGATATAAAATAGAAAATAATCAATGTAATGGAGATAATGAAGATCAATGTTATTATGAACGAAATACATGTGTATCATGTTCAAATGGATATACACTAAACAATAAAAAATGTTCAAATAAAGAAAATCGAAATGGAAAGAATGAAGAAATATATTGTGAAAATGGAAAATACATTAATAATAATAAATGTATAGAATGTACAAA
>NW_001854651.1:0-1228 GCF_000209125.1 Entamoeba dispar SAW760
GTCTAAGATTAAAATATGCCCCTTCTGGTGCAATGCATTTATGTGAGCAGAAGCAGAAACAGTAAAAGCTTCAAGAGACATTATCTAATTTGATTTGTTTTCTTTTGAGTTCTCTCTTTTAAGGGTTGAATTTTAGTTCATTTTAATATCTTTTATTATACTTTATAGAATTTGTTTTTATTTTTTCTCTTTCTCATTAACAAAATTTTATTCTATTTTTATTATTTTAATGTGATTAATAACAAAAATCAATAATTAACAAATGTTTATATCAATTCCTCAATTATAATTTAAAATAAATAATTAAGAATAGAAATATTTTTAGTTATAAAAATAAACTAGGAAATTGTTTTAAATGAAATGAAAAATGAAAATTGTTTATCAATACATTCTTAAAATTTCATGAATATAACAAATATAAAATTACTAAAAAGTATTTCAACACACTTGTTTTATTTATGATACTGTTTATTAACTAAATATGTAAACAAAAACTTGGTCCTTCAAAAAAATTCGAAGGTATAACAAAAGAAGGAGAAATCATATCAAATAAGAAATATAAATATTTGAAAAATTATTGGAAATAGGTATTATCTGTATTGATGGAAATAAATTAATTATCACATTAAACATTATAATAATAATAATAATTGTCACCACATCTATCATCATAACAATTGTTAATAATTAAATGAATCATTTTATTCATCACTTCATTCATTTTCATTATCACATCTATTTTATCAATAATTCAAATAGAAATAATCAGTATTATAATAGAAATAAATATCATAATAAAACAAAAAGAACATATAAACAATATCACAATAACGAACAAAAATAAATATGAAATAAATGAAATAATAAAAACACATAAAAGAAATAATAAAATAAAAAGTAGTTAATTAAGTATTAATAGAACTTGTGTCTATTATTCCTGGCTCAGGGGAGACTAATCCCATCCCTTCGTCTTCGTCTTGTAGTTCAACAACATATGTTTGGTTGTGATCTCCACAGTGCTCCATGACGTCCATCATGTTTTTAATTACATGGTTTTTAATTTCTTTAGTGATGTCAATTTCGATTTTTAATTGTTTGATTAATTTAATACTTTCGGCATTTACTAGCCCATTAATCGAAATTACTACTGCAATTATTTTGACATCATTTAATTTCTCTATTTTAATTACCCTATTTTTCAATTCCTTATACATGTTTCTTTTCTTCC
>NW_001854650.1:0-1001 GCF_000209125.1 Entamoeba dispar SAW760
TGATATCCCTCTTTCTTTATCTTTTATATTACTTGTTCTTTCTTCTTGTGTATTTTTTATTGATTGTTCACTTTATTTTGTTCCTATTTGTTTGAATTTCTTCTAGTTTTTGATTTGATTTTTGTTCTCTTTCATTTGACTATCCTTAGATTAAAAATTACATTAAAATTAAAAAAGATTGCTTTTTGCAAATGTTATAATTCATCATCAAAGAATGTCCTTGTTGGAAATAACAAAAATCAGGTGTTTGTCATGAAAAAAGTCAAGTTATTGGATAGTTGTAAGTTCGTAATATAACTGACACCAATCACCTATTTTTTAGTGAAACAGAATGGGTTGGTTGAAGCATTAACTCAGTGTGAGGTGTATGAAAAAAACTCACACAATTCATTTCCTTTAAGGGCAGAGAATAATTGAAAGTGAAGTTTATTTAATGCTTTGTCTATTTTGATAATAACACCAAGAAATAATTTAGTTTTTGTTGTTATTTCTAGTGGGGTATGATTTTGATTTATTTTTTATGATTTTGAAAAAGACAAATAGTATATTATAATTTCATTTTACTATTTTCTCTTTTTTGATTTTCATTTTTTCTTTTTGTTTATTTTTGTTTTTCTCTTTCATTTAAAAATAGTTAAATTCTTTTCTGGTTTATTTCACTGACTACAAATATTCAGAAAGAAGAGGACAAATAACAGACATATCAATAATTAGATTTTATGACTGTTAGGAAGTGGTTGTTTAAATGGTTTCAGTATACTCTATTTCTACAATAGAGTTCATTTGAACCATGTGAGAATTATATTGTTCTTCTTCTAATGTATTATTATTGTTGAATCTGTAGAATATTAAATATTTCATTTTGTTAATAATAATTGTTCACATTATTGTGGGTGTGTTCATTTGTAATTTTAGTGCTTTTAATCTTCTTACTGATTCTTTGTGTATTACTTCATTGATAATATTAACGTAATTATTTCTACAATATTAATTCTCTTCTT
>NW_001854649.1:0-1451 GCF_000209125.1 Entamoeba dispar SAW760
GAAGGCAGCAGGCGCGTAAATTACCCACTTTCGAATTGAAGAGGTAGTGACGACACATAACTCTAGAGTTGAGTAAAATCAATTCATTGAAGGAATGAGTAGGAGGTAAATTCTCCTACGAAATCAATTGGAGGGCAAGTCTGGTGCCAGCAGCCGCGGTAATTCCAGCTCCAATAGTGTATATTAAAGTTGCTGTGATTAAAACGCTCGTAGTTGAATTAAAATGTGATTTTATACATTATTGAAGACTTTACATTAAGTGAAGTTTCTAGAAATGTTAAATTAAAATCAAAGAAGGAGACAATTCAAGTAATTGAGTTGTCATTACTTTGAATAAAATAAGGTGTTTAAAGCAAAACATTATGTTAATGAATATTCAAGCATGGGACAATGCTGAGGAGATGTCAATTAGACATTTCGAGAGAAGGATTAAAAGGAACAATTGGGGTGATTCAGAAAAATAACGGGAGAGGTGAAAATCCATGATCGCTATAAGATGCACGAGAGCGAAAGCATTTCACTCAACTGGGTCCATTAATCAAGAACGAAAGTTAGGGGATCGAAGACGATCAGATACCGTCGTAGTCCTAACTATAAACGATGTCAACCAAGGATTGGATGAAATTCAGATGTACAAAGATGAAGAAACATTGTTTCTAAATCCAAGTATATCAATACTACCTTGTTCAGAACTTAAAGAGAAATCTTGAGTTTATGGACTTCAGGGGGAGTATGGTCACAAGGCTGAAACTTAAAGGAATTGACGGAAGGGCACACCAGGAGTGGAGCCTGCGGCTTAATTTGACTCAACACGGGAAAACTTACCAAGACCGAACAGTAGAAGGAATGACAGATTAAGAGTTCTTTCATGATTTATTGGGTAGTGGTGCATGGCCGTTCTTAGTTGGTGGAGTGATTTGTCAGGTTAATTCCGGTAACGAACGAGACTGAAACCTATTAATTAGTTTTCTGCCTATAAGACAGAAATGTTCGCAAGAACAGGTGCGTAAGTACCACTTCTTAAAGGGACACATTTCAATTGTCCTATTTTAATTGTTAGTTATCTAATTTCGATTAGAACTCTTTTAACGTGGGAAAAAGAAAAAGGAAGCATTCAGCAATAACAGGTCTGTGATGCCCTTAGACATCTTGGGCCGCACGCGCGCTACAATGGAGTTACTAGAGAGCATTTTATCATTTACACCTTATTTATTAGGCTATGTCTAATAGGTAGGGATAGTAAGTGGTGTACCGAGATTGAAATAGTTAAGGAAAACTCAAAAGAACGTACATGACAGGGATAAATGATTGGAATTATTTGTTTTGAACGAGGAATTCCTTGTAATATCGAGTCATTAACTCGAGATGAATACGTCCCTGCCCTTTGTACACACCGCCCGTCGCTCCTACCGATTGAATAAAGAGGTGAAATTCTAGGATTCTGTCTTATA
>NW_001854648.1:0-4598 GCF_000209125.1 Entamoeba dispar SAW760
TTCTACTCCTTTATATTTTCTTTTCTAATTTTCACATTCTTCTCATCATTGGAAATGATTTCTTCAATTATTTTCTTTTCTTCTTCTTTTATATATTTCATTCTATCAATTCTTTCATATTCATTTCCATCATACAAATACACATCCATTTCATCATATTCAATATCAATTATCATTGTTATTGTTTTACGTTTCATCTTTTATTTATTTTTAAGTTCATTTAATTTTGATTTTTATAACATTTTAATATTTTTGTTATTTAAAAATTGATTTTAAATTAAATAATATAATAATTTATCATCATTGAATATTTCTTCTTCTTATTCTTCATACAATATCAATCACAAAATACCATTTCAACAAATAAATGAAATGAAAAAATAACAATAAAATGTATAATAAGAATATGAATAAATAAATATAAATAGAAAGAAATGATAATATAAAATAAGAAGTATATTAAATGAAAGTAAAAAGAATAAAATATGAAATAAAAGAAAAAATAAAGATAATAATTAAAATAAAAATAAAAAGTTAATTAAGTATTAATAGAACTTGTGTCTATTGTTCCTGGCTCAGGGGAGACTAATCCCGTCCCTTCGTCTTCGTCATGTAGTTCAACTACATATGTTTGGTTGTGATCTCCACAGTGCTCCATGACATCCATCATGTTTTTAATTACAAGGTTTTTAATTTCTTTAATGATGTCAATTTCGATTTTTAATTGTTTGATTAATTTAATACTTTCGGCATTTACTAGCCCATTAATCGAAATTACTACTGGAATTATTTTGACATCCTTTAATTTCTCTATCTTCATTAGCCTATTTTTCAATTCCTTGTACATATTTCTTTTCTTCCAATAGGCTCCATTAATATTATGATCTGCCACAATAGTCATATCAATTATTAGACCAGTTTTATTCTTCTTATCTAGTACATATATATCTGGTCTTTTATGATATAGTCCATCACTTTTTGGCATTATTTGTTTGTTCCATATCATAGTGATGTCATTGTATTGGAACACTGTTTCATATGGGGGTTTCTTGTATTGTTTATTTCCTGTGTATTTTCTTATTAACCCCTCCCATATGATAATGCCAATATGGTCATGTTTCTCCATCTGTGATTTCTTATGACCAATGCAAGATAGTAGAATGTGTTCTACTGTGGCTATCTTGTCTTTACAAAGTGGGCAGTACTTTAATCTTTCATTTTTTAATATTTTCGCTTTCCTGTACCCACTAAATATTGCTCCATCTTGCATTTTAGTTAATTGGAGAAATGCATTTTTCTTTATATTGATGGACTTCCATGCATTGATTGTAGTAGTTTTATCTACAAATTTTGACTCGAACCATCTTCTAAAATGTCCACTTGTTTGATGGGACTTCCATTTTTTGATGTATTGGTGGTCATTAATTTCTTTATTTTTACTACTACCTCTTTTTCTTTTTTATTTTCAATCCCTTCATTTATTATTTCTTCTATTTTCGTTTCTGGGATTTTATGACCTAGGGCTTTTTTAATTCTATTCCATATTCCTTTCTTGGAATACCATCTATCTAATATGTTATTTCCTATTTCACTTTCTCTTGTACAATAGTACATTACTGTTCTGATTAATTCAATAACATATTCGTCCCTTAGGCTTATTAATCCTTCACCCATTTCATTTATAGGGACATATAGACGGTCTTTGGAGTTACCGGCACCAATGTATTTTGCCTTTCTTAAATATTTTCTTATCTCCAAATCCATTCTATCTAGGTCAGTTACCTTCCAATTTACTACTGATGCTGAATATCTGAAGATGGGTATTACTTCAGTATTAATTCTTGTAATGTATCTTCTATTACTACTTTCATCAGTATTTATTTCTTCCATTTTCTTCATCATCTTTTCTTTGATGATTTTACAATTGAAGGTATCATTAATTTCATCGGACTGCCATACACCTAAATATTTATACAAGTCCTCTCCTTCAATTATTGGGATGTTTTGCATTCCATCTGGTATTTTATTAATGTTCTTTAATACCATTCCTGATTTATTTTCGTTCATTTCCATCCCTATTCCACATATTATTTCTTTAATTTCATTGTGGATTGTTCCCATTTCTTCACTACTTTGTGTCATTATTCTCAAATCATCCATATACAATGTATGGTTTGCTTTTGGGAACTTCTCTTCTATGATTTGAGAAATTATATTCATTTGGATGATGAAGAGTAGAGGGGATAAGGAATCACCTTGTAAAATTCCTCTCTTCAGTTTAATACATCCTAGATATTCATTATATTTATATCCTATGAATATCTTCCATCTGTTCATCATACTTTCTACAATGTCTATGATGACACCCTCTACATTAAAATATTTAAGTGCTTCTATTACCCATTCATGATTTACTGAGTCATATGCTTTCTTAATGTCATAATATGACTCTACATATTTTGGGTATTTTTCTTCTTTCTGCTGCTTTAACATATAACTGTTAATTAATCCTTCTTTAGCAGCAAGAGATTGCAGTTTACATCCCAATTGATTTTTACTAATTTTTAATGATTCACTATTCATGTTAATTCTATTGTGAATCTTCTCTTTCAATATGGAGGTAAATACTTTCATTATTACATTTGTACAACTGATAGGACGATAGTTAGTGACATCGTTCCTATCACCTCCTTTGTGGATTAGTATAGTTCTTCCACTTACCATGTCTAAAGGGATGTTTTCTGGGAAGTTTAACCAATCATTGAAGATATTAAGAATGGACTCTCTTGATGATGACATTCTCTTCCAATAATACCCATATATAGTGTCAATACCTGGTGCTTTCCAATTACTTATTTTCATCAGGCTTAGATTTAGCTCATCCATTGTGATGATGACACTATCATAATTTCTGTACCTTTCATTCCACGAGGTGATTTGTTTTATTTTCCAATGTTCCTTATTTAATATCACCTGTGTTTCATATAACGATTTCCAATATTCTAAAGTAATATCGTTATTTGGGTATATTTCATTTTGTGGGTCTTTCTTCTTTATTTTAATTTTCTTATTAGAATCAAACATGATTTTATTTGTATTGATTCTGACCCTTTCATTCTTATTAAATTTAATTCTTTCTTTAATCATCGTCATCATATATTTTAGGTACTTTATTCTTTCTTGTGCTTTCATTTTAATTTCATCTGCATCTTGTTCCTTCAATCTCATGATGCATTTTATTCTGTACCATTTCCTTCCCTTGACATTAAAATAAAAATAATAAATAATATGAAAAATAAAAGAAATGAATATTTGAAATAATTTGATAAATAAAATTGATTATATTCATATCATTTATAATTTATTATGTTTCATTTTATTATATTATTTATTATATTTATATATTATTTTTCATATTATTGTTTATTATTCATTATTTCATTTGATTTATTATATAATTCTTTCATTTCTTATTACTTTAAAAACAATTTATTTGTTATTTTATTATTTATATTTATTTTTCATTTCTTATATAAACTATTCTACTTATTTTATTTCTTATTTCTCTTATTGTTATATATTTCTTTATTTATTATTATTCATTTCATTTAATTCTTTCTTCTTGTTATTCATTTTCTTATATTTCTTTTCTTCTTTTTCTATTTCTAATTCTTTTATTCTTTTATTATTATATCTATTTCTACAGCACAAGGATACCACGAAAATCAAATAGAAATAATTATATACAAACAAATAGATTTAGAAGACATTATCATTGTTATAACTATAATCATTGTCAACAAAATAATAACCATAATCACTTTAATAATAATTATCATAATTATAAATACCATAGTACATTTCAAATAATCACATTTATAATAAAAAAGTAATTTATAACACAAATCATAATACAGATAAAATGTTTAATCAATACTATCATGAGAATAAACAAAGTAAAAAATATAGAAACAAAAAATATCACAAGAAAAGACAATGAAGGAGAGACAAAAGAAAAAGAAAATAAGAAAATAGTCCAAGAATGGATGAAGAGATTTGAAGAAATAGAAAAGATAATGAAAGAGAAACTAAGTAAGAAAAAAGAAGAATAAGAAGAAATACCCATGGAAATTGAAGAAAAGAAAGAAGAAATAATAAAAGAAGTAATAAAAGAAGTAATAAAAGAATAAGAAAGAAATAATGAAGAAGAGATAAAGAAATAATGAAGAAAAAATGAACAATCAGAAATAGAAGAAAAGAAGATAAAAAGTTAATAATGTTATTGATTAAATATAATAAATATTAAAATGAAAATTAGATATTACAGAAATTAAAGAGATAATAGAAGAAAGAAGAATAAAGATAAATAAAGAAGAAGAATATATAGAAATGATTAAAAGAACAAGATGAATAGATGAAAGAAACAAGAAAAAGATAATATAAATAACAATAAATATATGAACAAATACATCAATTCAATAAACTAAGAGAAATAATGATAATCAATATGAAAGATGAAATAAATAATAATAAAAAGAAATAATACAATAAAATAAAGAAAAATAAATAAATAAAATAACATATATTATTTATTATTC
>NW_001854648.1:4698-14839 GCF_000209125.1 Entamoeba dispar SAW760
GAAGAAGATTAAATAAAATATATAATATCATAATGATGAAATAATAAGATAATAAGAAATGAATATGAATTAAAATTAATAAGAATAATTATGTACTATGAATTGAAATAATGAAATAAGAGAAATAATGAAAATGAATAAGAAATGAATTCGGAAGAGATTTCATAAATCATGTAATAAAAGAATTAATAAAAATGAAAATAATGAAATATTTATTGTTACAAAATAATGAACTAATAATAAAATATTTAAATAATAAATTTAATGAAATATATATTAATAAATTGAAATTAAATAATGTAAATATCATTTAATAAAATATTTTGAAAATAAAATGAATGATATAAAATTAACAAGTAGAATAATGATGAATATTAATATAAAAAGAAATTAATATAAACAATTAAAATTAATGTAAGAAAATGGTACGTTTGTATTAATTAAGAAAGTATTAATTATATGAATTAATAACTTAAAGTAGTGTAGTATTTGTAATGATAAAATATCAACAAATGAACATATATTATTAAATTACATTGTAAATAAGAATATATAAATGGAAAAACATGATTTAATAAGAGAATATATCTAGAGAGTGATAAATTAAAATATAAAATAAATATAATGAATGATGAAGAAATAGAGAATAAAACAAGAGAGAATAAAATGAAATTAATATTAATAAAAATGAAATTGGTAAATTCAAAGAAGATGAAAATAATGAGTGTTCATTGTATTGAATCAAGAAATAGTTAATAAAAGTGAATATTTCATAAAATACCAGATATTTATATAGAGGATAAAATAAAATAAACAAGAATAATAAATGATATGACAATAATCTGATAAAATGATAATTCTAATATTTATTAATAAATTTAAAATGTATAGAACTCTCCAATTCAAAATAAGACAAATTAATAAACTAAAACGAAAATAATTCCAGTAGTAATAACAATAAATAGATTAGTTAATAAAGAGTCTGTATGAATGTTAAAAGAACAAAGTAAATAATTGCATGTGAAATAATGATAAAAGATATAATAATTAAAACATGAAAAACCTAATGAAATATTGTGGATATCATAGAGGTGAATAAGAGAAGCATCTCATGAAAAGTATATTCAATAGAAAGTGAATGATGTAATCCCACCTGAGCAAAGTGAAGTAGAAAAACCAAGAACTACTAAAACCTAATTTATTAATTTTTATTTTATTTTTGTTTTGACTTGTTTTTCTCGATTTGACTATGATGTTTTTGTAACTTTTGTTTCTGAAACTCTTTGACTTTCTCACTTTCACTTCTTTCCCAAAATTAATTCTTTAGATTAACTTCACTTTTTTGTTGTGTTTTGTCATTACTCCATCATCTCTTTCCTCAAACCTTATCCCTAGTTTTCCACCTAGGTACTTCCCATTGCCTTTTCTCCTTCTTCTCGTGGCATTGCTTATAACATTCACTTTTTACCTTTGCCATATTTGGTTAATCTTACCACATTGAATCAACGCAAATCAAATTGAATTTGAGTGAAATGAAATAATATTAAACGTGCTAAAAAATTTAAAGCACATTCACATAATCTTCTAAAGGATAAATCAGCTATTGGTTGTTTCTCAATAAGCAATTTCAAAAGCGTTCTGGCTGATCTCAAAAAGCCTAACAGTTTGTGGAATTGTACAAGTAGTTAATGTGGGACAATGTGTAATACGTAAGTAATAGCATGTATATAATGAATCTAACCCAGCTATTGAACTAAGACAATAACATGCATTGATCGAAAGATAACAAACAGTGAGTGGAAGGTTGATTACTTTGATCTTTGAGTTATTTGATAACTCGAAGTATACAATTTTTGTGATGTTTAGATTTAAAAATGTTCCTAGGTTATAACAAGATTTACATATTAGTGTCTTCAATGAAAACGGTGTTTGTAAGACTTCAATTGATGTACAATTTTCTATTTCCATTGATTTGAGTTGCGAATTTGGTATATGAATTAATCCTGTTAATGATGGTAAAGTCTTTAATTTGATCATTAAAACATTATACGGGATTGAAATTGTACTAATATCCTCACAGTTTTGCATTTCTATTGATGTTAAGTAGTGGCAATTTTTCAAGGAATACAAATTCCCGATTTTAGAATTTTCTATTTGAAGTTCTACTAAACTAGTTGGAATACTTATCCCTTGTCTTGCACTTACATTGTTAATCACTAGAGTTCGGAGGTTCTTGTCAGGAAGCCCTTCAAAATTCTCCATTCCCTCTATTCCTTTAATTCTTAGTTCTTTAATTCTTTGTGGATATTTTATATTTTTCTTATCCCACTCGATTTCCATACTTCTCATTTCTCCTTCTACATTAATATAACTTTTATCCTCATCAATCCCTTCCTTCGGCATTCTTAGTATTAACCCTTTAACCTTTGCCATGATTGTCAACTCCTCTAGTCTGCTACTTATTTCAACATGACTCATCTCCTTTCTTCCTTTGACCTCCACTTTCCTTATACTATCACAATATCTTATAGTTAATTCTTCTACCTTGTCTGGGATTCCCTTAATTTTTAACTTTCGACAATCTACTATTTTCATTTTTCTTATTTCCTTCTTCTCTTCTATCTTATATATTTCTTCAAGTTTATTGCATCCTTTGACAATGATTTCTTCAACTTTATCAGGTATTAACAATCGTTGCATGTCATTACATTCCTTAACCTTAATTCTTTTTAATTCTTTATACTCATAGAGTCTATATAGATCATAGTATTTGTCCTTTATATTCTTGATACCTATCCTTTCTAAGGTACTTGGAAGATAAATAGGTGCTTCCTTATCAAGATTGCTCATCTTTAATTCTTTTAGTTGTATCTGTTCTAGTCTCCATTCATCCTCTAATCTTCCCTCTCCTTGAAAAACTACTTTGAGACTTTCTAATCCACTTGGTAATTTAATTGATATCATTGTTTCAATACTACAATACAATTTCATTCTTCTCAGAGTCTGAAATATGTCATATGTCCAAATCATTTTACTTCGTTTTTCTCTTCCTCCTTCTATTTCTTCTTTAAACCTAAGACTTTCAAGAGACTGGAAGAACCAAGGTCGTTGAATTAACTCACCTTTTAACTCTACCTTTTTTATCAATGGTAACTTAAAAAAAATTTTATGCCCTTTGTCTGCTGTACAATTTCCTATTCCAAAACAAGTAATCCCATATAACACAAAGATTGACCTCCATTGTGCAATCTCTTTTGTAGGTTTGGTCATTGTTATTCCTTTAATTACTTTCTTATATAAGACTATTTGTGTTGATAATAACTTTACATCTTCATCAGTTATTTTTTTATTTGTTAAAAAATAAAGCATATTTCGTGGTGTATTTGCTATGTTTTTCTGTACAATCCCTGACTCTATTCCTTTCTTTAAATAACAAATGCCTTGACCCCGCCACCTTCCTATTACCTCTTTAATGATTTCATGTTCTACTATATCAAAATGGTGTATGATTATCATCTTTAGATATGACCTACCAATCATCTCCCCAATTTCTTCTTCAGTTCTTCTTTCTCCATCATTTTTCCACATGACCAACTCACTTCCTATTTCTAATCGTCGTAAATTACTAAACATCCCTATTTCATTCATTATTAAATATACATTCCTTGTACGTCTTCCCTTTTTAATGCTTATTCCTTGTATCTTCCCAAATATTTCTGGTCCTATGCAAATAGCCTCTTCTGGTGTTTCTTCGTCTATCTCAATCTCTATCCCTCTGATTCCCTCTAGACCTTCTTGCCATATTAGTTCACCCATTCTCTCAATACTCCGGTTGTTTATTATCACTGAAGTCACCATTGGAAATACTTCTTTAAATTCTTTACTATATGGGATTAGACTAGGATATTTACTTGTTCTCACACTTCTCCCATACTTTCTACTTACCATCACATACCTCTCAATGTCTCTCAACTCTTTGAAATAGGACCCCACTATTTGTATCGACAATACATCCATCTCTATTTTCTTTTCTAGTTCTTCTAACTTTCTTTCATTCACTCTTCTTCAATTTTTGCTTTTCACCCTTTTTCTTTATTTTTTGCACTTTTAGTACTTAGAAATATTTATAAAAGTTCAAATTATTGTTCCTTTCCACTATTTTCGAAGTTTCATTATTTTGAGAATTTACAATTAATAAAAATTTTCTTTATTTTTTAATAATTATTTTGATTGTTGAAGTTTCTTCTTTGTTTGAATTTAATTTCTTTTATTTACAATTATTAATTTAATAAAACAATTATCCTTGAACAATTGATTGATAATCAAATATGTTTTGTGCATGTTTTTTTGTAACAAACATTAGAAGGGTTTGTTTATCAGTTCATGAAATTACTTAAAAACACGTTTTCACGAATAGTGGATTACAATGTATTAGAATGTATTATTTAGATAGTATAGCAATATAAATAACTTATAACAATAATCTCCACTCTTTTTAGTCGTTAGAACCTCAAAAAAGCCTTTTATATTATTTTCATAAGAATACTTGAGAAGAACTAAAATAGTTTGTTATAAAAGATTTTAATAAAAAACTTGATTATACTAACCAGACTGAGGCATTGCTATAACTTATATTGCAATAAAAGGAATATCAATCAATGATATATTTTTCTGAATCTTGATATAACCAGAATTTTTTGTTCATAAGGTTATTGGCAATTATGTATTTCAATATAAAACCCATTTGAAACTACTAAGTATTTGAATAACATTAAATATTTTAATTATAAACTTACTTTCATGAAATAAGAGGATAATCGTCATCAACCTGGATATTAAAAACAGCAAATAAACATACAAAAATAAAAGGGTTATAAGTACTACTACTAATATAACAACTGTAACATCACATTTAGGTTTTATCTTTACTTAGAAAAGTATATTATTTTAATAAAACTTGAAACAAACAAAAAAGTTAGTAATTGTAAAAATATGAAATTAATGTTCACAACCATAGACTATGAGTAAAAAGATCAACTAAATAATAAATAGATTGAATAGAAGAAGTTCATAAGAAAAAGTGATAAAAGATAGAATAATTAGAAATTAGAAATAGTTATGAAGTACTGAAGAAATATGTAAATAAAAATTAAGATAAAGAGATTAAAATAAGATAGAGATAAAAAAGTGATTAAAATAATGACAAAGTAAAAGAAAAAATTAAGATATAACTAAAATGATCACTTAATATGTTGTAATTCTTTTTTATAAAATCTAATCAAAAACAAAAATAAGTGCATTTAATATAGGTTTAGAATATTTACTGACATATCAGTTTCCTTTATAAGAGTTCATAGAAAAATCCACTTTTTGGAGAAGAAAAATGAAAAATCTTCACTCAGATGAAGAAATTAATAGAAGAGTAATGAGTTCTAGAAGTTAACAAAGTTTATAAAAAGGAGCAATGAACTTATAAAATATCAAGTTATTCTAGATGTCAGTAGAAAGGGCTCTTGTTCTTGCCAAACCAGATGCCGTATGTATTAGACAAGCTCCTATTACTGCAGTCGAAACATTATTAAAGTCTATTAATGGAGGAAAACTTCTTTGTTTTGAACATCACGTTGTACCAACTGAATTGGCAGAACAACACTATGAAGAACATAAAGGAAAAGGTTTTTTCCCAAAACTTCTTAATTTCATTTGTAACCCAAATGGAGTCATTGTAATGGTTTTTGAAGGTGTTAATGCTGTTAAAACTATTAGAGAAGTATTTGGTCCAACTTTTGTTGAAAAGGCAATTCAAGTAGAATGTCTTAGAGGTAAGTTTGGAAGTTGTGGTGGAATTAATTGTTTCCATTCAAGTGACTCTGCTGAAAGTGGAGCACGTGAAACTAAATTATGGACTGATTACTTTAAGATTGAATTAAATGAAGAAAAAGCCAAAAAAGATTTTGATGAATATAAAGCTAAGTATGATGGTAAATATAAATCTGATGTATCTAAAGTTAGAGAGATAGTTAAGAAGATTAGGGCTGACTCTGAAGAATATGTTAATGCAATGAAAGAATTAAGTGATTGTGATGATTTTCTTATCAAGCAATTATTAGCTTCAATTATTTTGAATTAATTTTTTTTTCATTATTTTTAGTTTTTAGAAGAAAAGTTTAATTATCAAAGAGAAATAAGTTATTCTTTAATATTTTAATTAAAAATTAATGGATTGCGATGTATCATTTTTAGAGTTATATAAACTAAGATAGACGCAAGAACAATACCATTTAAAAACAGTAAATAATCCCATGCACTGAGTTTGTTCACGACTATTTTTTCTTGCAGAATTGTATTTTTTCTAATTTTTTCAAGAAGGTCATTAGCAGTTTGTCTCATTGAATCATATAAATCATACAAGTTCCCAAGTTGAATTGTTGTTGTTGACATAAATTGGTCAATTGCTTTTGTGGGTAAACCTTTTGGGACTTTTTCTAATGACTCTAATATCTTATTTAGTTGTTGTTGTCGTGCAATAACAAATTTTTTTGTTATTGCAGTTGATTTATCAATTTCATGAATTGTATCATAAATTATTTGTAAATTATACGATGACTCTCTTCCAAGTTCTAATGCAGTAAATTCTCTTGTTATTGAATCAAGATTAACACTAGTATAATGAGGATTGATATTATGTGTTGTTGAAGGAGTAATATCTTCAATTTCAATTGAGTTAAGAACTTGTGTATCTGATAATTCACCAGTTAATCCAGAAACACTAACAACAAGTCCTTTTGGTAATTTTTGATTATAATAAGTACAATGTTCATTATTAAAATCAATATTAATTTTTCCATTTATATAATTAATAGTTAATCGTTGTAGTGAATTACGATTAATAACTAGTGAACATGCTCCTTTTGAAATATCAGCACCATCTCTTTTTGGTTCATACGTTAAAGTTCCATCGTTATAAATCAATTGAATATTTGGAGTTGAAGTATATGAGTTTTGAAATGTATCAACAAATATAGCTAATCCTTTCCATTGTTCTTGTCCACCTAATGCTGTTCCAATTTCAAGTTGTTCTGGAGTTAACCAAAAAGCCATTCCATCTCCATGTTTTTTGTTGGAAATAGAGAGTAATGAAAATTCATATGTTACATTAAAATAATCACTAATTATACGTTTTTTTAATGAAACAATACCTTTTTGACTTTTTTTATCTGCAGTAATATACATATACCTTCCATTTGTATATGCATCTCCTTTTATTTGAAATTCATTTGATTGTGAAACGGCATTATATCGTTCTGATTGTACTTGAATAAACAAATAAAGAACAATGATTAATTTCATTGGTTTTGATTCTTTTTTAGTTTTTAATTTTTTATTTCTATTTGGTTTTATTTTATTAAAAAGGTATTTTCATTTTATCACATATTTGAAATAAAAATAATATTATAAGTTATTTACTTATAAAAAATAAAAATATTGATAGAGTCTATTACAATGTTAAAATATACTATGAAAAAGAAATAAGTTTTTATAAGAAAATTATATAATATTATTAATAACTTGTTCATGATAAATTAATTATCAAACACTTCAAAAAAGTATATATAAACGAACTAAATAATTATTTAATAAAAAAATATTTTCAATAACAATAAATGGATAAATAAATTATTCAATTAAACCAATTAATTAAACAATAAATATATATGATAAATTGTATTAATACTCTTGTAACAATGTTATAAATGACAATATTTCTTAAAATAGTATTTATTAAGATTCAAATAAAAAGATTAACATAATAACAATCATGGGACAATTTTCTTAAACGAACGACAACACAATAGAATTCTATAAATAAATAATTAATTTCTATCAAATAAAATTAATTAGTTTTTATTGATATTTTTTGGTTTGGAGAATCAATAAATTATTTTGAAATATAAACAATTATTTAATCGGAGAATAAAAAAGATAAAAAAAGATCTTTTTTTGACAGAAGACTTCTTCTATGACTGATTTATTTCAAGAAAAAGAAATTAAATTTGGCTTTGATTCCACAACTGACGATGAGTCTATGGTAAATAATAAACCAATGGAAGATACTAGTAATCATCTTGAAGATTTTTTTCTTCCAGAACAATCATCAATGGTATATGCTGAAAGCAAATTCATTCCTAAAGAAAAGAGAGCAAAAGGATTAATTGAACGTGAAAAAGGATATAAACATCGTCAAAACCTAAAAAAGAAATTCGAAAAGAAACCTCGAAGACCTGGACTAATTCAACATGAAACACTTCAACAACAAATGAAAGCTTCAAAAGAATTTAGTGACCCAGCTCCTGTATTTAATATGCCAAGAGATCCAAGAAGGTTACAAGAAAAAGAAGAAACGACAATAGAAAATGAAGAGCCTAAACGCAGAATTATTTTAACAAATAAAATAGAAAGAACACCTCTATTTAATTCAGAGACAACTGCTGACTCTTCAACAAATACTATAGATAATGATTTATTTACCATCGAGGATGATAATGATTTCTTCTCTTCTGATTTTGACTTATTTAGTCATCCAAAGAAACAACATTCAGAAAGTGAAGTACAGTTATATTGAATCAATAGGATCTCGTCATGTGGGGTTGTCCAAGGATTTTAAATTTGGAACAAACTGAAGTCTTATTTTTTATCTTTTCTATTTTTATTAGATCCTTTTTGGTTCAAGGATGATTATCTGAATCATTTTAGATATTCAATTGAAAGTAATTCTGATATTCAACTAAACTATTATGTATCTTATGTCAATATAATTAACTTTGACAACCCCAAAATCAGAATTCTCATAATAATAAAGAAAGTATTAATGAGAAAAGTTCTTATTAAGAATAATAATGTGATACAAAAAACTAGTGAATAATCTAAAATATTATAATAAACAACTACAAACACTAAATGAAAATTATGTACCAAAACTTCTTTCAAAATGAATAACTTTATTCTCATAAAGTGTTAGAATAATAAATTCTACCTCAAAGCAAAATCAATAATTTTGGGAGAAAAGATTCCTTGGTCTGTTTTATTTAAAGAAAATTTTATTTCAAACAAATCAAGTATGTTGAAAAAAAATTTACTTATTTTCTTCTTAGAAAGATAATAAATTAGATAAAGGATAAACGTTAAATTGAATTCAATTTCAGAATTTCTTTTGTTTTTGGGTGAAATAAAATAATATAATTTATTACTTATACTAATTGATACTAATACTAATTGAATCAAAGAAATATAATAATTATATTCTGAAGAATAAATAACAGTAAAAATAAATGATAGATGGATCAAATAAGAGGAAAATAAAAAGAATCAATTAGTTAAATAAATCAAATAAGAATGTTCATCAAAAGAGGTAAGAAAAAACTAAAATAAGGTAATGATAAGAATAACAAAACAAAGAAGTTATATTAATTACATAATAAATCAGTCTATGTTAAGATAATAAAAAGTTAGTGAGAAAAATAAAACAATGAAAGTAAAAAATTAATATTAGACTGTAGAATAAACAAAATTGAATAAAATGATAAACAAAATAAACGAAGATAAAGTATTCAAAGAATAATTTCTCTTGATTATTATTGATTATTTGAAAAAAAAGAAAAAATTATTAAAAAGAAGGTGAATCAAACCACTTTCTTGATATAAAATAGATGATAGAATATTAATTTTGTATAAAATATTATGAAATAATGAAACAAGATTCACAAATATGATAAATAAAAATCGTAAAATTAAGAAAGAACTAAATTAAAATTGTAAAATAAAAGAAATTGATTGAGTATTAGAAAAAGAAAGATAGGAAATAATATCAAACTGGTAATTCAAAAAACGAAAGTTAGATAAATAGTAAATATTTTTAGAAAATTTTAAATCAAAAAAAGATTCCAAATTACCACCAAAAATGTTGTTTAATAATAAAATTACTAATTTATTAAATTATATACTAAATATAAATTTAGTATTAAGATATAAAAATTACTAAATACTAAAAAAGAGTAAAAGAAAACTCAGTTTGTGTAATAACAAGAAAGTCAGAAAGTATTCTTATTATCTCTTTTATCAGGTTAATTCACTAATAGAAAAA
>NW_001854648.1:14939-16921 GCF_000209125.1 Entamoeba dispar SAW760
GACTTTATTAATTAAATTTGTTATCAGATACAAACAACCGAAGTAGTTTATTACAAAACCTTTTTTCTTTAATACTCTTTTATTATTTTTCTTCAAAAGTTAATTCTAAATTTTTTTGGTAACTGAGAAATATGTTACTTTTTCTTATGATTACAGTTTCAAGAATAATGTGAAACTGTTGTTGAAATCAAAACAAAATCAAATAAAAATCAAGAAAATCAAAAAAGATTTTTCTAAAATAAATACAAACCATCTTATGAAATTGAAAACAAAAAAGAGTATCATTTGATTTCTAAAAACCCAGAATAGAACAATGAAAAGTCATATATTTGAACATAACGATATTTTTTAAAGATATTCAAAGAAAATGATTTACGAAATAAAGAATGACGGCAAGTCTTTTTCTCCATAACTTAAAAAAAGATACATTGAAACGTTATTTTCATTTGGTTTAAAATAAAAATTTCACTTATGCTTCGTAATTTAAAAAAGAATTAAATTGTTGTAGTGGGTATTTCAAAAAAAGAGTTGATGGAATAGAATGATGGATTGTCGAAAATGTTACATTCCAGAAATACACCAGCAAATATTTAAAAGGGAATTGAAAAAAATTATTAATTCAAATATGAGTTTCAACACATCCTTTACACATTTAATCAAAAGCAAAACTATTTACTGTCAAAAAACACCACTTATAGTAGTCAAACAATACGTTCGTCCTTCAGGTTTAATTAAACCAACAACAAACGACCTTGATCAAGTAGAAAATATGTTTCTTGATTATGAAGAAGACTTTGTTATTGTAGGAACTGAATCTGTAGTAAATAAAGATATTCCTATTGAACGTTGTACTAATAAGTCATCACTATGTCTTAACTTTTAGACAAGTTAAGAGTCTCTTTGTATAATTTAAATTCATTTTCTTTGTTTACTTTTGTTTGAATGAAATCCTTCTTTGTTTGAACATGTACTAATTTATAATATAATGTTATTTTATATCAACTCATTATAAAAAACCGTTATTTATAACATTAATCTTTTCATCAGAACTACTAACTTTAAAAGAACTTAAAATGACACCTTCAATCCCCAAAAGAATACTAAAAATATCAAAGGTTAACTCTTAGAATTAAAAGGATTTAAAAGATGATAAAGAACTTGAAAACATAAACAAAATGACTGAAGAACAAACCAATAATCCACAAGTCAACCCAGAAGAACCACAAGTTAATCCAGACGAACCACCTAATTTCAATATTGAATCAGAGGCTGATGTTGAACCATTAGTTCTTCAATTAAAAGCTTTTCTTGAAAAACATGACCTTGATGTTTCCGTTAAGTTTAAACCAAAGAAGATGAGAGGATCAACTTCCTTGGTTGATGGAGATGGACTTAAAACAGGAGAGGTTAATATTCCAGCAGACTTTAAAATCACTGGTAAAGATAATAATGGTAAAGATCTTGGACATGGTGGAGATGATGTAAAAGTTAAAGTAATTGACCCACAAGGAAATGAAGTTCCATGTGAAGTCAAAGATAATGGTGATGGAACTTATGATGTTGGTTATACTCCAGTTGTTCCAGGAATGCACAAAATTGAAGTTGTTGTTAATGATGAACCAGTAGAAAATACTCCAGTTGATGTACTTGTCTTTGATGAAATTCCTGATGCTCTTAATTGTACTGCTGAAGGAGAAGGATTAGAAAATGCAGAAACAAAAACACCAGCACCATTTAAGATTGTTACAAGAAATAGAGCAGGTGAACAACTTAAGAAAGGAGGACAAAAATTCAATGTTACAGTTCAAGGACCAACTATTGCTGCTGAAGTTACTGTTAAAGATAATGAAGATGGTACCTATGATGTTGAATATGTTGCTAAAGAACCAGGAAAACATCATATTGATGTTCAAGTTGAAACACCAGTTACTCCATCAGAAGGAGAAAAGATTAATCCAGATAATAAAGAAAGAAAAGTATAA
>NW_001854648.1:17021-26318 GCF_000209125.1 Entamoeba dispar SAW760
ATGTGAAGTTTTTAAGAAATCCAGAGTTCCATCTACTTGACATATAAAGGATCACCATTTACACCAGAAATCTCCAGGTATTACTGCTGGTAATGTGTTGTTAGTGGACCAGGTGTAGATGGAGGAGAAGAACTTGATGATTGTAATGATGCAGAATTTGTTATCACAGCTAAAGATTATAATGGAGATCCTATTAAAGAAGGAGGAGCTAAATTTGATATTAAAGTTCATGATCCAAATGGAGATGACTTAGAATGTGAATGTGTTGATAACAACGATGGTACTTATAGTTGTAAATATGCACCAGAATTCCCAGGTGATTATACAGTTGATATTAAACTTAATGGTGATAAAGTTGGTAAAGCACCATATGAAGTTTGTGTTGGAGAAGGAGTTGATAATCAAAAATCAGGAGTTGATTGCTTCCAATTTACTATTCTTGCTAAAAGTAAAAGAGGAGGACCTGTTAAACCAGGTAATGCTAAATTCTCAGTTAAAATTATCCATGAAAATGGAACAGAAATTCCACAAGAAAATATTGATATCAAAAATTTAAAAGAAGCTAAATACAGAGTTACTTATAAAGTTTCAGAACACGGTGATTATACAATTCATTGCTTATTGAATAATAGAGACATTAAGGGATCACCATGGGTTCAACAATGCTAAAACAAGAAAGAAAAATCTTTCTTTAGTTTAAATTGACCGTTCATTTTTCTGTTTTGTTATGATATTTTTTTAATTATTGTTATATATAACGATAATAAAAATTTTTTAAATTAAAAAATATAATGTCTAATCTATAAAAATTTAAATTCTTTACAGTAATTCTAATGCCTCATTACTTTTGTGTTAGTTTTCGTGTAACACTTCAGATAGATCAGGTGTTGTGTCTTATAACATAGTTGAAGAACTAATAACAAAGTATTGGATATAACTTATTCTTCAAGAAATATGAGTGGTTTATAGTTTTATCTCAATTGGTAAATTCAATTTATTTAATTCAAAATTCAATTTATACTCTTTAAAAATTCTTGTTTTTCTCACTCCAGGAATCATCTTTATTAAAAAAATATTTGTTACATTATAAATTAAATTATTAAAAGATTAGGATATAATTCTATCGTTTGTGTTTTTCATATAATCAGTTAAGTAGATAACGATATGTCGTTTTATAACCATTCCTTTAACAAATAGAGAAATTCTCCATTTAAATAAAGTAAAGACTTTTTGTAATTAAATTAAACTTTCAATTTTATTCTTATTTTCTTTTCAAACTTATATTAGATATAATCTAAAAGATAGTACCTTCTTATCTTTTGAATAGCTTTGGCTAAATGCCAAAAATCTTATAGAAAATAGGTCATTTAAGTTTATAAATTAAAAATACATGGTTTTAGATATATTTTAAATTGATAACAAAAATATATATATATCTATAAATTAGATTCTATTGACTAATATCATAGGTCAAACTTAGATGACAATGTTTTGTATTCTTCTTTTCTATTTGGTACTAGTTTAATTCCAGTAATTTCTTCATACTTTTGAAGTACAGACTTTTCATATTTATAACTTGAATGGTCAGAAACAGCTGTTTGTTTTGGTTCTATTTGTCCAAATGCCTCATTCTCAAATTCAAACCACCTCCCTTCACTAATTTCAATACAATTGCCCATTGGAAGAAGAGCTTGACCAACATAATTTGTATTTTTTATTTTGTCCCATGTAATGTCTTTTTCTTTGATAACTCGAGCAACAGTTAGATCTACATTCTTTCCTAATGAATCTTCAAGTTCATAATATAAATCATACCCAACAATATTAATAATATTATCTATTCTCTCTAATAATTCTTGCATTGCTCTATGAGAGGCTCTTGGGACAATATCATTTTGATTAATTATACTTACAATACATTCTTTAAATATTGGCAATTCAGCAATATTAGAAGATACAGCAGGAACAGCACCAAATGCTACACAATAAACAGGGACCATTTTATTTCTTGAACGATACAATAAAGTTATAACCTCTGCTATAGCTCCCCCTAAAGAATGACCAGTACAAAGAACTTTGTATTTTGGATATTTTGTCAATAACTTTCTCACTGCTGAGAGAATAGAAATATATATTGTTGATGCAGTTTGATATATTCCTTTATGAATTAACCCATATTCTCCTTCACAATAAATACTTTCATAATAAAATGAACAATCAACAAGACAATCCGTTATAGTCTGTGTTCCCCTACAACAAACTATTATAGCATCAATAGAATGATCAACACAAACATAATGTGCAGGGCAAAATGGTTTTGAATTATACTGTAATAAGATGATATCGTCTGGGTGAATATGGTTATACTGTGAGATAATTAAACGAGAAACTTCTTCTTTATTATTTTGATAATATCTTTTTTCTTCATTAGAAGCATAATTTTCATATAATGTCCATTGGAATACTGATACTGAATGAGAAATTGCTTTGTAAATTGTTTGTATAGAATGAATATCTACAGAACCTTTAGATATTAATTGGTATTTCTGAAATGAATCGTAATTAGACTCTGATATTTGTGATAAAATCAAATAACCTGTCATAAGATCAATAAACGATAACTCAGAAAACGATTTAAAATAGTGAATGACATCAGACAACGATGACAATGTTTTTTTATTAAATTGAATATCAAAAATTTCTTTCCATGAAGGGTTATTTATTGTTGTTAGTGTTGTTGAGAAAGCGTCTAGTATAACAGAGAAAACAGATGGCTCTTTGTTTTCTTCCATTGACTTTTGTAATCATATAGTTCTGTGTAGATTCAACAACAATTATTTTTAAGATAGATATTGTCATGTTATTCTATTTTAGTAACAATGATTATAAATTATTATATAATACATTCGTTTTATCTAAGAAAAAAATAGAATATAAAAACAGTATAATCCATTATATTTTCTTAAATATAATTATAGTTTAAAAATAGTTAAATAAATTATAACTATTAACTAATTAAATAAAGAATGAAAAAAACCCTTAAAAAAAAAGAAAAAAGAGACAGTAAAAGGATTATACTACTCTGAATGCCATACACTGAACAAGGATATAAACCAAAACAAAGAAAACATAAAGACATCTCTAAAAGTGACCATGAAAAATCTCACCAAAATACTCACCAAAAGCAACAACAAAGTAAAACTAAAAGTGGAATTAAAAGACCAAATAATGGTAAATATACTCAACCTTTAAAACAACGAAGTAATCCATTTGGGGCAAAAGTTAGTGATGAACTAAAAAAAGAGTACCAAGAAAAGAAACAAAGAAAAGAAAGTAATGAAGATGCTGTTAATCAAATGAAGTTTCTTATTAACTCACATTCTAATACTCATAAGAAATGGAGTGCTGGAGAAATCGAACAATTAATTACTCTTTCAAGATCTTCAATGTATGAATTATCAATTAAACCAGATGCATCTAGAATTATTCAAACAATTATTAAAAATGGTGATAATGAACAAAGACAAACAGTTTTAACTGAACTAAAACCAAAGATTTTTGATTTAACTAAAGACCAATACGGACATCATGTTGTAAAAAAATTATTAAAGTACTGTTCTAAAAGTGTCCCAAGTTTATTACTTGAACTTTATCATACTCATATCTTTGAAATGTTAATGCAAAAATTTTCTAGTGATGTTTTAAAAACTTTATGTGAATTTATTAATAAAACTCAACAAAGAAAATTAATTGAAGAAGTGTATGGGGCACAATATGAATTTTTAAAAAGTAAAAGTCCAGAGTTAAAAACATTTTCTGAAGTTATTAATTCAAATGACACTTTAAAAAATGTTATATGTAAAGATTTAAAAGATAAGGTATTCAAAATTCTTAACAAACAACACGTTTCAACTAACCCATTATTAGCACAACTTCTTATTGACTATATTAGTTGTGTTGATGAAAAAGATGCATCAGAAGTTGCTGCTTCACTTAGAGAACATTTACAACAATTCTTAACTTTACCTGAAGGACCAAAATTAATGAAATTTGTAATTATTCATTCATCTGCTAAAGCACGAAAAGGACTTCTCAAAGAGTGTAAAGAAAATTTAATTTCATTAATGACTGACAAATTTGGTCATTATTGTATTTTATATTTGTTAAGACATGTAGATGATAAAATGGCTTTGAAAAAATATGTTCTTGATAGTATTGAAGCAATGACACAAAAATTAGTTTTTGATAAATGTGGAATTGAATTATTAGAATTTATCCTTGATCCATTAAGTACACACTTCCTTCCACCTTCAATTATTGATCCATTAAAAGAAAAAGGTTCCTTTACTTTAAAAGATGATGACATTCGTTTTAAAGATATGTTAACTGAATTAAAACCTACTCTTCTTGATATTTGTCAAAAAGAGTATAACTCTCTTATCAAATTTAAACCAACAAGAAGATTCTTAACAGTTGTTAAAAAGTCATTCCCTGAAGAAACTTCATTTATTATCGATGAAGATTTGAAAGGAAAAAAACCTGGAGAAGAAAATAAAGCTGAAGAATTAAAAGAAGAAAAACTCAAAGAACCACAACAACCTCTTCCTGTTGAAACTGATGCTGTCATGAAAGGTGAAGAAGTAGATAATATTCAAGAAATTAAGAAAGAAGTTGCTGAGGCTAAAGCCGAAAAAGCAAAAGAAATGAAAAAGAAGATTAATAAGAAAGGCTATTCCAAATGATTGATTTGATTTTTTATCAGTATTTTGTTATATATTTCAAAAAATGAGGAGGGTTTTTAATAGAATATAGATAATGAAAGGTACAAATAATGAATGTTCATTTCCTTTTAAATGAACTTATAAATTTCAGAAGATGGAGGGATTATTGGATCCTCATTATGTATGTGAACCATATGAAGCAATAGGAGCTATTAATGATTCTTTACAACCTGAATGTTTTAATGGAATGAAGATTGAAATTACAAAACAACATAATGAAAATTTAGTAACTGGTCATTACTTCACTATAGAACCACCATCTCCAAAAGGGCAAAAGTTTAATCGAATTCATTCATTCTTATATTCAGGGTATTGGGGAAATGTCATCGCAAGGCTTGATAATGAAATGAAAGGGTCTTTTTTATCATCATTTAATTTACTATCAAAGCAAATATCAGGAAGTTTTCGAATCGCAAATGGAGAAGACAACGAAATTGAAGCAGGAATTGATGGGAAAGTGACTGGATTTGGAAAGTGTTTTGGAATGAGATATGAAAAAGGGGGTTTATATGTATTAAATTTAATGCAAAAAATAACAGACTCATGTTCTGTTGGTACTGAATGTTGTCTCATTCCAAGTAAGAAAATAAGAACAAATTCGTATGGATTATTATGGAACATTACTCCTCAAATCATTTCTACTTTTATTTATTCTCAATTAAATCAAACATTATTCTCTACTTTCCGTTATTCACCATCTCAATATCTTACTTATGGTTGTCAATTTGTTTATCAAAATAAACCACAAAAAGCAATTTATGGATTACTTGCTTTTGAACATTCCTCACAAGACTCATCATTTAAAACAATAGTTAACACTCAAGGAACACTCTCTTCTTGTTTTCAAACAAACCTTCGTCAAATAGCTTCCAATTTATTATTATCTGTTCAAGCAAATCCTTTTGTTGGAAGTTATTCTTGGGGTATTTCTATTCAAATCTTTCGTTAACCATTAAAATACATTTATATTCAAAACTTCACTAATTTATTTCTTATTTTCTTCTTCCATAGCAACAATTGGTGAACCTTCTTTTTCTTCTTTAGTTTCAGTAATAGTATTATCTTGTTTTTCTTTTTTTTCTCCTGAATGTGTATGACGGCTGATTCTACTTTTATGATTAGAAGCTTTAACTTGCTCAGCCACCGGTTTCTCTAGTGTAAGTTCAGTTTCTTTTTCTTTTTTCAAAACACCATTAACTAAATAACTCTTAGGATTTATGAATTTCATTTCAGAAATACAGTCATATAACCACTCCTCTTTTACTGCAAAACCCTCTGTTCTTCTTGTTGCGTCAGATGCAAACATAGATTTTCCAACCAAAAGAATATCAGAATATTTAGCTCTTGTAGCAATTTTACCTCCTATTTGTTCAATCCATTTTTTAATAATATTATCTCTAATCTTTAAGTCACCATAAATACCAACAGTTTTGTTTTGTAACAGTGATTCATCAAATACACTGTGATTAAGTGCTGGGAATTTGTCTTTCATTAAATATGGCTCAAATGGTTCAACTGCCATTTTTTTATGAGACTGTAGTACCCAATTTTCTTCAACAATAGGAATACCTCTGAGAATTCCTTCTAACACTTCAGCTGTTCTTTGTCCATGTTTATTTACTATAACGTTAGCTCTTTCAATTTTAGTTGTAATTCCAAATAATTCATGTTTATATATTGCTTTCTTGAAATTAACTGCTTCTTTAGGTTCAAAAGAAATTATAAACACAAATAATCCACTTGTTGCTTTAATAGGAGAGGATTTATGTCTTGATGGTGTTTTTCTAATATCTTCTTCATTATCAGAAGAAGAATCAATTTCATTTGAAAAACTCTCTTCTACTTCTGGAACTTCTCTTACCTTTTTTCTTAATCGCCTATTCACCATTTTTTCTTTTTTCTCTTTATTATTTTTTGTTTTACCTTCTGCTATTGAAATATTCTTTCTTCTAGACCTATTAGTTTTCTTTTGTTGGTAAGGAACTTTTTTTATTTCGTTTAATAATTGTTCAATTTCAAGTGTAAAAATATTGTATTTATCTTTACTTTTAGTTACATATGCAAAATTTCCGTTAACAATAGACCCACAAACAATTTCTTCTTTTGTTTGAACTGAAGAAATAATGCTTTTGTCTTTTAGATTCCAAGCATTAATATCTCCATCCATTCCAGTAGAAATAATGACATTTTCTTTGTAATAATTAATAGAAGTGACATTATATGTAGTGTTCGTTTCTCTGTTACAGTGGGCATAAAATGTAAATTGAGTATCATCCTTAACCAATGAAGTAATTTTTCCATTTTCTGTTCCAACCAAAACATAATCCCCATCTGGAGTAATACAACATGAATTAGGTATCCCATACACTTTCATTCTTCCCCCAGAAAAGTAAACAGGACAGAGAGACTCATAATTATTAGCATTAATAATTTCAGTACCTTTCTTTGTAATAATAATAGCAGTATTACCATTACATTTGATATCAACTATTTCAGGAATATCAAACTCTTTTTCTTCTTTAAATTCTTCGTTATAGACTTTTACTATTTTTCCATCAAGTCCAACAAATATTTTGTCATTTGAAGCTGCTATAACACTACACTGGTTTGAAAAACTAAGTTGTTCTTTTACTTGTTTATTTTCTAAAAGATATAATTTTGTTGGTGAGGCAATATAATATTTCCCATTAAACAATATTGAGCCGATAGCACTTCCTTCAATTTCAATCTCAACCGACCCATTTTCATTAACACAATGAATTTTACCATTTTTACAAACAATGAGGTACTCATTTTCTGAAATAAGAGTTATGCACTTAACTTCATCGTCAATTGACTTTAATAATTTACTATTGTTTGTGACTATAGAAATATCCGTATACCAACGTGACATCAATTAGTATATTTTAATCTTTAATTATTAGTTAAAGATCTAGACTAGTTATTGAGTTTTTAAAACTATTTTAGAATCTTATTTCATCTGTTGATAGTTATTATATTGTTTCGTATTTTTTTTCAGTTTCCTTCGATTTTTCAGTTAAACTATTATTTTACAAGTTTCTTTTTTCTTCATAAAAATTTTGATTTCGTGTTTACAATGAATAGCAATAAAAGTTATGTTTTTCAGTTACTTTTAAAAAAAAATATCAACAAGATCTCTAAAATAAAAAATAAAAGTAATTTAAATTCAAAACCAATTATCTATAATTTTGGTATCACTACTTCATTTTTAAAACTATAAATAAAACCTTCAAACTAAAAAAATCAAAACAAATAATTTAGTGATAAAAGAATAATGAAACAAGAAACAAAGAAAAAGGAATAATGAAGAGATAGAGAGAAGTAATAAATAAAAGGAAAGGAAGAGGATATAAGTAAGAAAAGCGTCTAACATAACATAAAGAGAATATAGAATATTAAAGGGATAATAAATAGGTTTAAGAAAATGAAATAATTGACAAAGAAATAAGAATACAAATAAAGAAGAGCAAGAGCAAGTTGGGGGTAATAAGAAAAATAATAAGACAATACATAATAAGAGAGAGTATAATGATAAAATAAAGAAAGAAATAAAAAAGATATAATAGAATACACTAATAAAAAGACAATAGAACGTAATAAAAAGAAAAGGTAATATAAAAGATAAATAATAAAAAGAAGAATGAATATAAAGATTACAGAAAATAACAAATAAATGAGAAAATAAAAAGAATAAGCATAAGAATATGAAGAAAGTACGAACAAAATGAAATAAAATTAGAAATTCATTCTTCTAAAGTGCCCACAGAGTTGAATATGTAGAACATAGATATTTCATGTTTTTAATAATGATTGTTCGTAATATTTTTTGGTTGATAGAGGAAGTTTAAATATAATTTTAGTGTTTTTAATCTTAATGTTTCTTTATGTATTAATTTATTGATAATATTACAGGTATTATTTCTACTTAAATTAATTCTCTACTTTGTGTTAATTTCTCTTGTAATTCTTTGTATTTATTTATTTTGTAAATATAATTTAATTCTATGTTTCTATCTTGACATATATCAACATCATTAATATATCCTTTTTTTTCTTTGATGATTTGATAATATATATCTTGTCTTCTATCATTAAACGAATGGTCATAACCAATAAATCTTTATTGTAATTTATAACCATTTCATCATTATTAATACATTTATGAGGTGTATTAAAATCTATTTCATCAAAGTCATTAAAATGTTTAAATAATATATGTTTATATATTTGATTACATACATAATCGTGTTTTGATATTTGATTCTTCTTCATTACAGGACATCATAACAATATATGGCTAATAGATGCAATTGTGTTAAGACAATTTTAAAATATTTTAAAGCATCACAATTAAGTATTTTAGATTTAATACTTCAAGTCATAGTTACTCCTTCTTGCATCTTCACTACTTGGAGGAAAGCATTTCTTTTTATATTTAATGACCTCCATGTAGCTACTGATAATTTCTTATTATTAAATATACAATTTACATTTC
>NW_001854647.1:0-1015 GCF_000209125.1 Entamoeba dispar SAW760
ATTTCTTCTTCTATTTCTTGATTTTATCTTCTTTATTTATTTCTTCTATGTGAATGATTTTATCTATTAGTTCATCCTTAGTTTTATTAACTGTTTCTGAATCATCATTACATTCTTCTATTATTTTGTTCATTTTATTTTTAATTATTTCTATTTTATTTACTGTTTCTTGTCCTTTTTCTATTACCATTCTTCTTCTAACTACTTCATCTATCCTATCAAATATCCCTTCTCCTCTTTTAATTCCTTGTTCATATGTTTCATTATCTTGTTTCTCAAATATTTCATTTTTAATACTTCCTAAATAATATTGATAATGTTTAGTAGTATCATCAATTGATTGATGAATATTTGGAAGTGTTTCCACTACTTCTTTAATTAATTGATTATTCATCACTGATTCCATTTTAATTTAATGAATATCAGATTAAAATAAGATGATTAAATACTTAAATACAAATTTATAACACTTCGTTTTATTTATTATTTTAATAAATGTTATTTTATTTTTATTGTTTTAAATAACAATAATAAAAACAAGAAAATAGAAAATAATAAAAATAAGAAATAACAAAACATCTCATCATAATTAATGATAATATCACATAATAATGATAGAAATAAAAGTGAAATATAAATGAAAATACAATTAATCATAAAAATTAGATAATTTATTATTTTATTGTTTATTTATTCTACTTCTTATTGTTATTTTATTCTTATTTTCTCTATATTTCATTTATTTCTTCTTTTAATTAATTTAATATTAATCTATTTAATTATAGTTTGTGTAATAGATGTATAAATTTCTTTTCTTTCATATAATTGTTTAAATTCATTATTATTATTTAAAGTTGTTAATGTTATTGTTGTTCTTTGTTATTCTTAATCTTATAATTATTTATGTATTTATACTATTATATTTATTATATTTGATTTTATCTAATAAATATTTGATATTTGATTATCAATTTATTCTCTTCAAAATGTGTATATCTATTAATTTAATTTATTA
>NW_001854646.1:0-17365 GCF_000209125.1 Entamoeba dispar SAW760
TGATTGTTGAATATTTGGAAGTGTTTCTACTTCTTCTTAAAGGAAATGAGTGTTCTGTTTTATTAACTCATCCATTTTAGTTTAATTAATATCAGATTAAAATCAGATGATTAAATAACTAAATACACGCTTATAACAAATCACTTATTTATTATTTTATTATTCAATGAATTTGTCATTAATTTTAACATTCTCATTTTTAACATAATGAATGAATAACAAAATAATTGTAAAATAATAATATTTTATCTTTGTTTTTGTATTTGACTAACAATACATAACAGGAAACACCATGAAAATATAAACAAGCCCATAACAAAAGAATGAGAAATCAATATCAATCATGAAACATAAATGATATAAGAATGGGTGAACAGGTATTATCTGTATGGACAAAAATACATTAATTATCATTGTAACTATTATCATAACAAATATAATACGACTGTATGAATATTTTTATTCTTTTTTCATCATCATAAGTATTTTAACAACAGTTCAAATAGAAACAAATAGTATTATAATAGAAATAACTCACACAATAAAACACAAAGAAGATATAAACATTGTCAAAATAAAAGACAACAACAAATAAGAAATAATAGAAATAGTAAAAGAGAACCCAAATTGAATAATTAAAAGAATGAAAAGAGTATTTTATAAGAAAATTAATTTCAGTGAATTAATGGGTATAATACAATTAAATAAAATAAAAATGATGTAAACAAAGAATTTATAACAAATAAACTAAAATGAAAGATATTTAAATGAATGGAAAGAAATGTGGTGAAAACATAAGAAGTACAAATTGTATATTTAATAATATGAAATTATCAGTAGCCATATGTAGGTCATTAAATATAAAAAATGTATTCCTCCAAATAATAGAGATGCAATGAGTAGTAATTATGACAGGAGGTATTAAATCTAATTTACTTCTTTTTGATATATTAATTTATTGTAAACATTGTTATATCACTATTCTATCTATTAATAATATATTGTTATGATATAATAAAGAAAAGTCAATACCAAAACACGATTATATGTGTAAACAAATATATAAACACATATTAATTATAAGTTTCAATAAAATTAATGAAACTGAGTTCAATGCTACTCATAGATGTATTAATAATGATGAAATTGTTATAAATTAAAATAATGATTTATTTGTTAATGATAAATATTTCAATGTTAGAAGATTTGATGTATATTATTAAAACATAAAAGAAGATTGATATATTAATGATGTTGATATATTCAAGATAGAAATATAAAATTAAATTATTTTCCAAAATAAATAAATATAATGAATTAGATATGAAATAATATATTAGAAATAATAACTGTAATATTATCAATAAATTGATACATAAAGAATCATTAAAAGATTAAAATCACTAAAATTACAAATTATTTTCAATAAATCTATGAAGAATTATCATTAAAAATATGAATGATCTAATACTTTACACAAGAAATATGACAATATATTAGAAGAATAATATTCTAATTCTCACATTATGAAAATAAATTCTAAGATAGAAATAGAACATATCAAAATCACTGAAATAATCACTTCTCAATATTCATAAATTCAAATTGTTAATATATTAACTATCTTTTTCAATAAACAAACAGTACACTCTTATTACTTCATCACTTATTCATTATATGGTTTAATTATGTAATAAAAAACAATAAAGTCAGGTTCTTATTTTATTACTATTTTATTAAAAGCATATTCTGGGAATGATGTTTATTTTGATTGAAACTTAAAGGAAGAAAAATCATCTCATTAATCAAATAATTAAATCTTAATGGAAGAAGAGATATTTGTTGGCATTGATTTAGGAACAACATTTAGTTGTTGTCATTTCTTTAATACTCAAACAAAAAATATGAATGTATCAATTACTTAAATGGAAGTTCAACAATTCCATGAACCGTTGACTTTTTCATACAGCCTGTTAGTGTTGGAATTTCTAAGCCTACTTCCATTTGTGAAGAAAAAGATTTATTGGAAAGAAATTTGATAATGAACAAGTTTAAGAAGACATTAAAAGAGCATATTATCCATATCAAATAGTTAAAGCAGATGACGGGTATTGTCAGACTGTAGTTGACTATTCTGATAAAGAAGAAGAACTGATTGAACCAGAAATTGTTTCAGTTATTGTGTTAAAAGCAATTAAAATTGAAATTCAACGTAGATTAAATTAGAGATGGTGCAGTTTTAAAAGCAGTTGTGACTGTTCCTGCATACTTTGATGATTCTCAAAAAGATCGAACCAAAAAAGCCGTGTTGATGGCAGGATATAGTTTAATTCGTTTGTTGGCTGAACCGTCAGCAGCTGTATATGCATATGGATTAGAAAGTACGGAAGATAAGACACACCTTGCATTTGGTCTTGGAGGAGGGACACTTGATGTTACTATACTAGAAAAGAAAGGAAACGATTTTAAGTTTAAAGCAACGGGTAGTGATGTTCATTTGGGAGGATTAGATTTTGATATGAATTTAATGGAACTCGTTATATCTGAGATGAAAGAAATTAATGAGAAGAAAGCACAAAGATTTATTTTGAAAGGGAATGATAGTCAAACACAAAAAAAGCAAAGAAACAATGAAGATATAAATTAAGAAAAGAAGTTGAAAAAAGCAAGGATTGAGTTATCATCAACTAGTTATTATGAATTCAATATTTTAGAAATAGTTGGTGAGGATGATTTTGTTATTATTATTGATAGAACTGAATTTGAAGATTGTAACCAAAAAGAGTTTGACCGATGCATGAAGTGTGTTGATGATATATTGACGAAGACAAAACTCTCACCATTAAAAATTGGAGAAGTTAGCTTGTTAGAGGAAGTTCACAAATTCCTAGAATCAAAGAGTTATTAGAAGCCAAGTTTACAACATCAAAAATCAATGATACTATTGATTGTAATTTGGTTGTATCACAAGGTGCAGCTCGATATGCATTTGAATTTTCTACGGGAATGATTAAAAGTATTACAGAAGTAACTCCACATCCTATTAAGATGGCAGGACCTTATGGTAATCTCATTACTATTGTTGAAGATGGAACAGAGATTCCACACAAACACAAATATGTATTGAAGTCACTGGATGGAGTGTACAAATAGAATTATTTGAAGATGATAAATCATTAGGGCACTATGTCATTAGCAATATTCCAAAAGGAGAGCGATTGGTAGTTTTTGTTGTAAAAGTTGAAGAGGATGGTACAATTACTGTTGATGGAGAACTTTCAAATGGAACGAAGTGTGAATGCAAAGCACAAATAGAAAAGAAATAAAATAATGAAGAAGAGATTACAATTGAGAAAGAAAAGATAGATAAATTCTTTGCTCAAAATTGAAATCATTGATAATTTTTGTTTTTTTAGTTGATAAGAACTTGATAAATCATAAAAAAGAACATGACAACAATTACTTTCCAAATAGGAAATAAACCAATAACCACAACACACAAAACATCAGAAATAGTTGGAATGAATGATAAAGATCTTGAGGATTTTTATCAGAAAGAAATGAGTAACAAGAAATTTGAAAGAAAAACAAAAAAAATGATATGAATAATTGATAAAAACAAGTTGAATTAATAAAAGATGCACACTACAACATCATCACAAAATGCTATGATGATGACTATCAGTTGAATGAAGAAGGAATGAGAAGTATTGTTTGTTAAATATGGTATTTTATATAAAACACAAGAAAATAATAAAATAATAATAAATGATATAGTGATATTATCAGTACAATGATAATATATTACATCAATATTGACTACATCTCGAAAATTTAATTTACTTCTTTTTAATTAAACAACATAAATAATATAAATAAACAAAAAGAACAAGAGAAATGAGAAAGTTTATTGAAACAATCATGAATGATGTAATTGACATATTCAAAGAAGATAATCAAGTATGATATTATAAAATCATTAAGTTGTGTAAAATTGAATAGTATCTTCATTGTATCATTTATCAAGTAATCAAAGATTAATGAAATGAAAATTGAGATATAACAATAAGAAAATGATTACATTCAAATGAAATATTGAAATGAGTGAACACAAATACATACCCCAACAACAAACAAAAGATAAATAATACAGAAAAGAAATAAAGAAACTACACAAAATAAAAATAAATAATAAAGAAAAGAATAAATTGAAATATAATCAAATAACAAACATACAATAAATAAATACAAATAAAAGAACAAAACAATGAAATGAATAATAAAGAAAATAAGAAATAATATAAATTAAAACAATTTATATGTATTATTCGACTTTACATAAAAAAACAGAAAATAAGAAAAATTAAATGAATAAAGAATGATGTAAATGAGTAATTAAAAGAATTTAAATATATTAAATTAAAGAAAGATAACAACATAATACAGGAACAATAAAATAATAATAAATAATAAGAATAACAAATATAACATAATAAATTTTAATAATCAATTCATTATTAATTTCATTATTCATCACTCTTTCATATGAAATGAAATTAATAAAGAAATAAGTTAAATTATAATCAATCATTATTATTTAATAGTGATTGAAATAATCTTATTATTTATATAGTTTGTATTCAAGTAAACAATAATGAATAAAAATCATTGCATTTCAATTACAATAATTCGTTGTGGTATGAAGTACTTTGGATGTTGTTTTCCACAAAGTGCATTTCTTATTCCATTATATTCAAATGAACGTTGAAAACAAGATGATTTTGTTTTATTATGTTCTTTACAAACACAAATATCACTCCATCCAATTCCAATTCCAAACAAATAATCATTTGATTTATTAGGTAAAAAAAATGCATGTTCTGGATCATTAACATCAAATTTCATCATTCCTTTTATTCTTCCATTTGATTCTAATGAAAATAAAAATGATTTTGGATCATATATACAATAATCAATTCTATGAATTTTAGCATCAACATATCCTCCAAACTTATTTCCTTTTGTGTCTTCAATAATAATTATTATATGTTCTTTACTCACTATTCGTTTATCAAATACTGATGTATTAATATTCCAATCATCAATATCTGAATTAAATAGTATATTTCCTATTCTTCTTTCTGTCCATTCTTCAAGTTGTTCTATTAGTTTTTCGTAAGATATTCTATTTGTTGATGTTGTTGTTCCCATTATTTGTTATTGTATCTTGTTTTTAAGATGTTTTATGTTATTTTAAAGTTCATTATTGATTATTATAATAAATTTATAGTTAATAACCTTGTTTTAATTGATCTACTAAATAATAAATAGACTAGTGTTAATTTTCAAGTGAAATATCTAAAGTACATGAAAACTTTCACATGAAACATTGGAATGGTTTACAACAATTTTAGAATTGTAATTAAGAATGTTAATTAAAAAATTTTATTTTTTGTTGTTTTATTTCTATTTTTATGATTATTTTATACCTTGTTTTAAATAACATATTTATATTTTTGTTATTATTTATTATTTTTCATTTATGTTAATGTCAATAACGAATAGTATACTCAATGACTATACTTCTTTTTATTCTATCTGAAGGGTCATTTATTTGTACATTAAATAATCTAATAAATAACTTTATTTCTTTATCTTTATTTTGTTATTCTTCTTATTATTAAGTTATTTCATTTGTGTTATTTTGAACATCAAATTATTTTGTTTTCTTTAAATTTCTTCTTTCAGTGTCTTTCTTTAACACCTGACTTTATAGTGATTTTGAAATTATGCTTTAATGATTATTTAATTTCTCTTTCTTATTACTTCATAGTATGATAGTACAATTCAGTTATTATGTATTTAGATATTATAATTTGAACGTATAATTAATACTGATAATAAGAAATGTATGCCAATGAGAATTATAAATAATTATTATCCTAAAACATTAGCCTTTCATCTGATAGTTTTAGTGACTCTTTATAAACTACACAAAAACTAACCAATAAAAAAAAGTTGGAGATTTCATTTACTGAGGAGTCGTTTCTGTGGTTCAGAAACATCAACTTTATGAGGAATTAAATAATTGATACTTGGAATAATTTCCATTCCAAATTTATGAATAAGGAATTCATTTTGGAGTTTTTTTGTTTGACATTTTTGAAATTCATTGCTTTCTAAAGTAAGTCGAAAAACGTCTTGATAAAATGGATTAATTGCACTTAATGAAAAACAATTCATTAGTGTATCATCTGTAGTATTTGTTGGTAAATTTATTTTAATTGTAGTACTATTTTGATTAAGAATATATGAAAGTTCTAACTCTACATTTTCAATAGAAAGATAATTGAACCCATAAATAAATCTAGAATTGAAGAATTCTCTAGAAATAATATCTCTATTATATAATCTATCTATTACATATAATAATAGTTTTTTCTTTCCTAAAACAGTTGTTCTTATCTCTGTTTTACACAGATTTATATCTTTTATAATAATATCATTTGTTATATTTCTAAAAATTCTTTCTAAAGGAGTATAATACCATAAATGATCATTAATAAATTCAATAAAAATTTCTTTTTCATTAAATAAACTAAATAGAATTTGGTCTTGAATTATTTTTTTAAAGAAGTGAGGAAGAATTAATATTGAAGGACCTTTATATTTTTTATATTCTTTAAGTTGTTGAACAGTTGGAACGAAGACATTTTTTAAATAATTAACTATTGAACTTTTTGTTATAAAATTACTTCCTATTTCCTGATGAACTCCATGGAATTGTTTTTCTAATTCTTTACTCATTTGTTCTGTTTGAGTACAACATAAAGGAGGAAAACAATAACCACTCCCTGAAACACAAAGTGCAATTGTAGAGTTTCTTGTTTCTCTTCCAACATACAGTTCTATATTTTTATCAGTATCTTTGTGAATAATACTTTCTTCTTGATTACCAACAAAAAGTCTAAAATCATAAGTGTCAAATGTAAATATCCATGATGCATCAATACTATTATATTTATGTAATCTTTGTACCATTTTAATTATTTTTTCTTTATTCAATTCCATTTTAAGTGGTAATTTAATAGTTTTTTGTTGTTTAAATCCAAATTTATTCAATAATGAAAGAAGATTTTGTTTATTTATTTGAATAGTATATTGTTCATTTAATTCAAATGTTAATGTATTTAACGTTATTGATTTCTTTTGATTATTTATTTTTGATAACTTGTTAAGTAACATATAATAAACCATATTCTTTTTCTGAGAGTATATAAGATCTTGTTGTTCTTTTTCTATTTGAACAGATTTATTATTTTGAACTTTTGTTTGAGATATTAATTTAATATGGTTCAAAATATTATAAACATTTATATCAATACTTTCATTTGTTTTGTTATTTATTTGTTCTAATTCTTTAATTGATTGATTAATTTTTATTGTAGCTTTATTACAGTCATTCATCATTTCTTCATCTAAAAAATAAAATTTAACTTTTTCAATTTTAATTATATCTAAATATTGTCTATAATATTTACTTGTAATAATAAGTATTTCTTTGTCTGTGCTATTTAATAATTGTTTTCTTCTTTCTATATGAATCATTAAATTTTCTATAAACCATGTTTTAAATTCTTTATTAGTAAAATAATTTTTTGTTTTAAGTCTTTCTGTTTGATTAAAAGAAGTAATATATTCTCCCATTCCATTAACACATAGCACATTACATGAAACTTTATTTCTTCTATCAAGTATTAAATTAAGTGATTGTTTTTCATTATTTTTTAATAATGAATTAATTGATCTTTGATACAATTGAATTTGAATTCCAACTTCATCAATAAAAAATGTTAATTCTTTTCCATAAATTTTCATTTCATGATCAATTTCATTTTTTAATTGATTTATTTTTATTTTTAATTTAGAATCTTTTATTGGTTGATTTAATTTTATTGATATAAACTTCATTTGTAATTGTTGTATTATATTTGTATCAATTTTAATTATTTTTTTAAAATTTTCTTCAATGAAACATTCTATTAATGAAGGAGTAACTACTATTTTTTGATTAATGCAATTATAATAAAAGTTAATAATACTCTTCTTTAAGTCAGTTGTGATAGATGTTTTTTGTGATTTCATAAATACATTTTTTAAGTTAGAAATTCTTGAATAACTTCCAAATTTTAGAAAAAAATCATTTTTTTTTTAAAATATAAAAATTCAAATCAATAAATTTTAATGAATTTAAAGAATGACACAAAAAATCATTATCAACAACGTAACCATTATTTGATATCCAGAAGATCTAGTGTTTGTAGTTAAATATCCACACTTTCCAGAAATACATCTTAAACCAGGTCCACATTTTCCACAATAAGGTTCACAAAAATTACTAAAAATATTATCTGAGTCTGAAGAATTTTGAAGAGAAATTATTGAATATGAATCTTCACTACATTCATTAACACAAAAAGCAGAAGTAGTATTACATTCAATAATATCATTAAAACCTTCTATTCTTTTAAACTCTAATTTATGAACAGAAATACTTGCTCCAATAATTCCTTTTAATTTAATACTTACAAAATTAACATAAGAAGAACATGAAGTATCAACATTAATTTTAAGAAGATTACCATATAAAACAGTATTTCCAACTTCATTTTTATATTCTTTTGTTCTATATAAAGACATTACATTAGAACATTGAACTTCTTTATCCGTTTCAAATTTATTAATATCAGCTAACGTAAACATATCTGCTGTTTGAAAAATAATTTTACAGTCAGAAGTAAATTGAAATTCAAGAACATTAAAATACCTATTTAATTGAAAATATGTTGGATATCCAAGAACTATTTCAATGTCTTCTGTTGAAAACGAAAATGAAAATTCATCATTTTGTATTTGAATTGGTTTTAATCGTTGTGAAGGAGTTACTCGATATAATTGCCAATAAAAAGAAGGGTCATAATGAATAATTTCTTTTCCTTCTTCAAAAACAATACTTTCAGGAATAAATTGGCAAGTCTTTGTTAAGTTATATCGAGGGAATTGACTAAATGCAATATATTGAGTATTTAGAATTGGTTGAACTTTAGAAAATGTTACAGTAATACGTTGTAAAGAAACCAACTTAATTGATGATTCATTAAAAAATGGAATAGTGTATATACCTGTTAAAGTGTTTACTGGATACTCTTTATTTTCAAGAAGTAATAAATAATGAGGAAGAACTGTATTAATTGGTTGAATATCAACTGTTAATTCATTGACACTAACAATAATAATAGAAGGATTTTTATCTATTGGACATGAAATAAACTGAAAAGCAATTGGAATAACTGTTATTTCTGTGTTAGTTATAGATAATGATTCACAAATTGTTGAACTTCCATAAATCATTTTTTCATCTTCTTCTTCATGATAACCAGCAATCATTACTCTATGTTTTGTTCCTCCAGTAGAAGTTAATTCCATACATTCACCACATCTATTTGTTTGTTTAGAAATAATAAAAGATTTATGGACATATACTTCTAATGATAAAACAATTCCTTCAACCTTTGAACTATTACCAGGAAATGTGAAACAGTGAGTTAGTTTTAAGTGATTTGGTATAGTAGTAAAATGAAAACCGAATACACAAGGTGATTGTTGATTATTTATAGAAGATTTATATCCTGCTATTACAAAATAAATCAACGATATAAAAACAAAACAAAACATTAACTTTTAATAATTTTTTTTTGTTCTAATTTTTTTTTAATATTAATATTTAATAATATAAAAGAATTATAAATATAACAAAAATTATTATATTATATTTCATTACAACCCAAATGGTAAATTAAAATCATTAGACTTTAATTTTGAGACAAAAGAAGATATTTTTGGTAATGGATGAAAAGATGGAAGTTGTTCTTTCATTGTTTTAAATAAATCATCTAAATAACTTGTTGTATTTTGACTTTCAACACTTTGAGCTTCATCTATTTGATTAATTTTCTTTAATTTACAATTCTTTGGAGTAGATGGTACAGTTCTATATTGACAATAGTCTTCTTCTTCAGGAAGAATAGATAATTCTTTTTCATTAAATATTGGGATTAAAGGGATATGTTGTTCAACAAAAAGAGATGATAATTTATTCATAATAAAAGTGTAAGAAGGTTCAGTAGCATCTACATTTTCTATAATAGTTTGAAAAGAGTTAATTACTGGCATTTGAATTTGAGTATATTTATAAATTCCACTTTCTTTAAATTGAATTTTTTTTTCACAAATTTGTTGAGGAGAATCAGTTAAACTATTCCAAGGTAAAGTTCCAAGAATATTTTCAAAATAAATAAAAAACGCAGATACCAAATCATCAGTTCTAGATACTGGTTTTCCTAAATGAGCATTAACAGAAGCATATTGTAAAGTTCCTCTAAACCCTCTATGTTCTTTTCTATTTGTTTTATTTCCAAATTGGTCTTGATAATATTCAGCAATACCAAAATCAATTAAAACAATGTCTTCTTTTCCTTTAACTACAAAATTAGAAGGTTTAATATCACAATGAACTATTCCTTCTTTATGAATAAATTGTAAAATTTTAATCATTCTTAATAATAGTCTTAATGATGTATCTTGTGTAAAGTGATGTTCTGGAAGTTTTTCTTTAAATACTTTTAAATTAATTCCATGAATATCCATAACCATAATATATCCAAAATCAGAATATCCACACTCTATCATATTAATAACTCCTTCATTATGTTCTAATTTTCTTATTATTTTTGTTTCAGTTAATGCATCATTATCTTGACAAAATATTTTTAATGCTGCAAATTGTGTTGGATCAATAGTATTTTGACATTTATAAACAGACCCTAAAATCATTCAGTTTTATTCTTCTTATACTTTTAATTTTATTACTTTATTTTTTTTTTAAATTACAAACCAAATCCACCTTCCCCAAGTTTATTAATAATTATCCAATTATTAAAAGATTTCCCAATTGCAATATCTTTTGTTGTTTCCATCGTTTAATGTTAATTAATACTTTTTTTTAAGTTTAGACGAACTTTGAATTAAAATAAGATAAGTTTAGAAGGAGAGTTAGATTCTATTTCAAGTGAATTTCCCTTTTTCTTATTTTTATTTGTTAATAAAGGAATCAATTATGAATTACCTATATTTAGGTTTATTTTTATTTGTTAATAATAAAAAAAATTAAATGAAAACTAATAAAATTATTCCTTTTATGGCAGTTATTTCCTTTTTATATCTAAATTATATTTTATTGTATTTTGTTATTTACTATTTCTATTACTCTTCTTCGTATTTGAGAAGATGATTGTAATGAATATGATTTTTCCATTGAATTTGACCTTCTAAATATTGTTCTTCCTCCTTTTTTATGAATTATTTTCTCAAAATGAAACAAATCTCCAGGCTGATTAAATCCCATTAAAAATAGATGTGGATTTCTCTTTAAAACTGGTTCATACCAATTCCCATCTTCATTACCTAAAATTACTTCACTAACTCCTTTTATTCCTTCAACAATATTTTGTCTCATCTTCTCATCTAATACTGTTTCTCTTTGCTTTATTCTTTTAACAACACTATCTCGTGCAATAATAACAATTACTCTTCCAAAGTGAGCAGCTTCTTGTATATAATGAATATGTCCAGGATGAATTAAATCAAATGCACCAGCAATCATAACTTCATATGGCCCTTCACCAAATCTTTCTTTTAAATCGTGCAGTATTTGTTTTGTTTGATTTGTTTTTCCTTTCATGTATAAAATAAAAGTTTAAACTTACTAACTTTTTGAGCTTTTTCTTTTAATTAAAAAAAAACGAGAATATTGAATTTCATTCTAAATCATTTGATTTTCTTTCAATATTTCTTGTTCTGTACCTCATACCTTTCAAAAAGTTATCTTTTTTTCAACAAAATTTTAATATTTCATATATTTTATATTGAATATTTATTTAATTTATAATTTTGTTTATAAAAACAAAAATTTATAAATAATTGTTTTTTCTAAAAGAAACTTTATAACCAAATGATTTTATTACGAAAAGTTATTATAACTTTTTAATAGTATTGAGAATAAATTTTTATAACAGTATATTGATTAATTTTATGATTCGAAAGTTCAACTAATTAAAATTTATTAAGAAAAAATAATTATTTCTATTCAATAATTTACTTTGAAAAATTAATTATTATAACCTGTTTAAGAAATAATATTCTAATAAGTTATTAATTAATTATTTAAATAAACACATTGCTTTTAATCTTACTTTTTTCATATATTTATTTTGTAATTAATTAAGTCTATAGAACAGAAATAGTTTTATCCTTTGTTATCAATTTTTGGTTTATTTTTATGGTTCCATTATATACTAACCAATACAAAAAATAGTTTTATAAATTTGATCTTTTCTATCAATAATCTACTTATTTTTCTTTGACAATACATCAAAAACTCAATACTTTATTTTTCTTTTGAAAAATAACAATAAAAACAAAGAATAAAACCCTTAATCTATAAATATAAACGAAACGTGTCTCTACTTGTCAAATACATCTATCAATTACATGATATTAAAAAAATAAAATATAAAAGAAAAATGTGTTATCAAAAAGAAAAACATGGAACCAAAAATGAGAAAAATGAAATTTTTAATGAATAGAAATTACTGAAAAAACAAAAAGAAGGGTGTTATGAATAAAAAAAAAGAAAGAAGAACTGAAAGGGTTGACTAAAAAATTCATTAATTGAAAACATGACTGAAATGAAAGAAGTTAAGGCTATGACTCCAAAAGAGTTTAAAGCTAAGTCAAAACCAAAATTTGCTGCTAATTTTGAAGAATATTACCCTGTTAATACACTTAGAAAGTATGGATTTGAACGACATGAATGTCCTATCTGTCATGAACATTATTGGAGTACAGCAACTACTAGAGTAAAAACATGTGGAGATTCTAATTGTGAAGGAAAATATAAATTTATTGGAACTGGTTGTGGTATTGGAGCTAAAGGACATAAAATTACTATTGATGAAGCATGGAAAACTTATGAAAAAGCTTTAACTTCTACAGAAATCCCAGCTACTGCTATTAAAAGATACCCAGTAGTTGCCAGATGGAGAAATGATGTAGATTTTGTAGCTGCAGGTATTTATTGTTTCCAACCATATTGCGTTACTGGACAATTAGAACCACCAGCCAATCCATTAATTTGTCCACAATTTTGTCTTAGATTTAATGATCTTGATAATATTGGAATATCAGGAAGACATTTTTCTGGATTTATTATGATTGGTCTTCAAGTATTTAACTCACCCCAAAAATATGTTTACTTTAAAGAAGAATGTGTTGATTATAATCTTAGATGGTTAACAAAAGAACTTGAAATTGAACTTGATGATATTACCCTTATTGAGGATGTTTGGTGTGGTGGAGGAAATCTTGGACCATCAATTGAAATGTTTGTTAAAGGACTTGAAGTTGGAAATATGGTCTTTACTCAATACAAAATTCTTGATTTCGTTAAAGGAGAATTTGAACCTTTGAAACATCAAGTCATTGATGTCGGAATTGGACTCGAGAGAATTCCTTGGTTAATTAATGGAACACCAACTTCTTATTTAGAAGCATTCCCAGGTGCAGTTAAATACCTTCAATCAAAACTTGGAGTCACTTTAGAAAGTGATGTTATTTCTAAGTTTGCTCCATACTGTTGTTTACTTAATTTGGATGAATGCAAAGATGTAAATAAAGCATGGGCGGATATTGCTAAAGAATGTGGAGTTGAAAATAGAGAGGTTTTACAAAAAGCTATTCAACCAGCAAGAGATCTTTATATTATTGCTGATCATTCAAGAACTATGTTAATTGCAATTTATGATGGAGCTTTACCATCTGCTGTTGGAGGAGGAGCTAATTTAAGAAATATAGTAAGAAGAATGTTTAGTATTCTTGCTAGGAATGGATGGTGGGAAAAACTTGGTGGTATGGATGGACTTATGGAATTATTTGAATTCCATAAAAAAGACCTTGAAAAGATATATGGCAAATTTGATGAATATAAATCATTTAGAAAGATTATTGAAATGGAATACCAAAGATGGTGTACTACTGATATGGAGTCACAACAAAAAGTTCAAACTTTACTTAAAAAGAAAAAAGGTGTATTGACTGTTGATGATTGGATCTTTGCAATGAAATCATATGGATTATCTCCAGATAAAATTAATGAAATTTCTAAACTCCCAGTTCCAGATAATTTGTATACTAAACTTGCAGAATTAGAAGACCAAAGAGTTAAAATGCTTCCAACAGAATTATATGAAACTGCTGACATTCCTGAAACTAAAGAACTTTTCTATGAAAATGGTAATTTAAGAGAGTTTAATAGTGAAATAGTCAGTGTATTAGAAAAAGTCGACGAAAAAGGAAAAGGTACTGGAATTCATAATCTTGTTATTTTGAAAGAAACTGCGTTTTATCCAATTGGGGGAGGACAAGATAATGATACAGGAAAGATTAAGATTGATGGAGTTATTTATGATGTTACTTATGTTGAAAAAGTCGGTAAATGTATTCTTCATCATATTAACTCAGACCTTAAGAATTGGGAAGAACTAAAAGGTAAAATGGTTATAGGATATGTTGATGATCAAAGAAGAAATCAATTAAGAGCTCATCATACTGCAACACATATTATTCATCAAGCAGCACATCAAGTTCTTGGTCCACATGTATGGCAAAATGGAGCAAAGAAAACAGTTGAAGAAGCTCATTTAGACATCACCCATTTCTCATCTATTACTAGAGAAGAAGAAAATGCAATTGAAAAACTTGCAAATGAAATGATTCGAAAGAGCTTGAAAATTAACAAATTTGTTTTATCTAAAGAAGAAGCTGAAAAGAGATATGGATTTTCTTTATATCAAGGAGGTGTTGTTGCTGGTAATGAAGTTAGAATAGTTGACATTTCTGGTTATGACACTGAGGCTTGTTGTGGTACACATTGTGATAATACTTCACAAGTTGGACTTATTAGAATTATTAAAACAAACAGAATTTCAGATGGTGTAGTTAGAATTAGATTTGTTGCTGGTGATGCCGCTTATAAAAATATGGCAATGGAAAAGAATCTTATTAATGATCTTTGTGATTCTTACAGCGTTCTTCCAGAAGTATTACAACCAACTCTCGAAAGAATCTTCACTGATTATAAAAAATTAACAAAACAAAGCAGTAAAATGATTGGTGAAATTTTCAATTTGTATATGAGAGTAATTCTTGATGAAAAGAATAAAATGGTATTTGCCTCAATCCCTGGTGCTACTCAAACCACTTGTGTTTCATTTATTCCACAACACGCTCCAGAATTTAAAAAAGCAGGTAAAAGTGTCTTAGTTCTCGGTGAAGGAATGGTTTATGCATTAGTTAACACTTCTGATTTCAAAGCAGAAGAATTAAAAGATGTTCTTGAGAAGAGCAAAGTTTCAAAAAGAAAACAAGAAAAGAAAGATGAAGGAAAAGAAGAGAAGAAGGAGAAGTCCGTTCCATTCAGAGTTTCTCCTTTAAAAGTAAAAGCAAAAGGAAAGAAACCTGAAGTCATTGAAGGATATGTAGAAGTTACTGGAAGTATTGGAGGTAATGTTACTTTAGTTACTGATTTCCTTAAGAAAGCAGGATTTATTGAGTTCCAACTCTAAAAAATAAACTTGGTTTAACTAGTTTTTTGTTAAAAGATTATTTATTTTTAATTTGTGTTTGAAAATTGAAGTTTTCTTAACAAAAAAGAAGAGTGATAAATGTTTATTCCATTCACAGATAATTCTTCTTATACATAGTGTTATTACAAGCCAAAGGTTATTTATTAAAAGTCTTTTTAATGGTTATTTAGAAATTTTAGTTATAAAAAGTTGAGATAATTATCAAACCGATTTCAATAAAACACTTTTATGGTTTTCTTATTATTGAATTTAATAATCAGGTATTACACATATATTTTTATGTAAAGAAGTGAAAATATCAATGAATAATATCATAATCTTGTTTTATGTTATTTTAATTATTTATCAAAAAGAGGATTTTGTTTTTATAAACAAATCATTTTAAATATTTTGTTCATAAAATTATTGTCATATTTTTACAAGTGTTAAAGCCAATTAGTTCTATATCAGTTAAGGAAATAATGTTTTCTTTAATATAGTATTGTTCAAATATTTATTTGAGACAATGAGATGTTTTAAAAGTAGTAACAAAAACATTGGTTATTGTGTTAGTTCTAATTCTTGTTCAATTAAAAATATCACTTTAATCAAAAATGAAAAACTGATATAAGTAATTGATATAACAATATGCAATGTATGAAATATTAACATAAAATAGGTTGGTATAAATAATTTAGAAAATGGGTGTGTTGTTATAAAGTTATGAGTAAGATTTTAGTTAATGAAATTTTATTCACTTGTTTATTTTGAGAAATGGAGATGGTAATTATTAAATAGATAATTCTATTGAAGGAGATAATAATAGGGTGTAAGGATATACATTTCAAATATGGAGAGTGGGAAATAGGGATATGGGAATGGAAAGATATAAATTCAACAAGAAGTTCAAAAGAAAACAATAGAAGTGTTTCTGATTTAGTCCATATATATTAAATAAATTATAAAATATAGTTTGGATTTTATAGAATAAAAACATACAGAACAAAAATAGTGTTAATGCCATACCCAAATCAAATCAGCAATACACAGTATTAAACAGTTAAGACTAATATTATGTTATCGTTAGAAATAAGTATGAACAGAAAAGAAAGAGAAGAAATGATAAAACAGAGAAAAAACACAAGAACAAAAATTTGGAACAATGATAAAATGAATGTAATAAGAAGAAAGATAAAATTAAGGATAAAGAGTACTAATACAAAAAGATTATAGAAATAAGAAAATAATAGAAAGAAAAGAAATAAAGAAACAACATTTAAAACATAAAAATGAAGAAAAATAGAAAAAGAAATATCTGAAGAAAAAAAAAAGAGGAAAACATAAAGTGGAACAAGACAAGAATAACTTTAAAATCATATATAATGTCCATTATAACAAGGAACAGATATGCAGATAAAAGAAATTATCAATCAAAAGTTAGAGCATTTTGTATTGCACTAATAAATAGACATTGTGATGTTGAAGTGAAACAACGAAGAAATGTTAAATGTATCACATTACCATTTTTTCAAATTAAAAGACTTCACTTTAATAATAAGAAAGAATATTTATCGATTTACAAGAAATAATTAAACAAAGAGTATATGGATTAGAAGAGACAGATA
>NW_001854646.1:17465-19895 GCF_000209125.1 Entamoeba dispar SAW760
TTTGGAAAAATAGTAAGAAGTAAAGGATGGATAATGATCCAATTGGACAAAGTGAAAAAATTTGAGAGAAGGAGGATGTAAAGCAGCACCAAATGGAAGTGTGATGAGAACATCAGTTCTAGCAATACCATATTTCTGGGATGAAGAAAAAGTTAAAGAAAATTCAAAGAAAATAGGAAGTACTACACATGCAGATCCTAGATGTCAAGCATCTGTTAATGTAATTGTACTTATATTAGCAAAATTATTACAAGGAAGAGAAGATATTGAAGAAATAATTAAAGAATCAATTTATGATAGTGAAAAAATGTTAAATGAAGAATATAAAAAAGAATTTATAGAATACACAAATGCTAAAACACTTGAAGAAATAAAATTAAATGAATCTATAGGATATACATTTAAACCTGTAGGATGTGCTATATTATCATTAAGAGAAGCATTTAAAATGAAAGAAAAAGGAATAGATAAAACAATAATATTTGAAAAATTAATTGAAAGAATTGCATATGAAGGAGGAGATGCAGATACAAATGGAGCAGTAGTTGGAGCAGTTCTTGGAACATATTTAAAAGGAATTTGTATGCCTAATGATTGGTTAGATTTAGATAATAAAAAATGGTTAGAAGAACGATTAAATCGTTTATTACATCTTTATCAATTAGAACCTTTTCATTTTAAATAATTTTTTTATTTCATTTCTTTTTTTTTATCTTTAAAAAAATATTAAAAAAGTCTTAAAAAATTTAATTAATTTAATTGATTTAATAAATATCATTAAGAATTTGAAGACATCCTTTATAATCAATGTCTTTATGTGCACCAACTGGATTATATTCAAATTTTCTTGCAATATTTTCAAATTCTTCTTTTCCTTTACCCCATTCTGATAATTTTGTTTTCATTCCAATTGATTTAAACCATTTCTCTATTGCTTCTATTGTTGCTTCTGCTGTACTATTCTTAATTCCAAAAACTTGTTCTCCCATTTGAATTATTTTCTTTCTATTTTTCTCTTTATTAAATCTCATTACACCTAATGTCGTAATTGCTAATGTTTCTCCATGTGCAAGTCCATAATAATTAGTTATTTCATGTCCTATTGCATGTGCTCCTCCACAAAGTTGTACTCCACATAAAAGTGTTGTATTTAATGCTACTGTTGCAGCATAACAGAATGTAATTCGTGCTTGATAATCTTGATGATTTTCTATTGTTTTATGTGATACTGCAATGATTGTTCTCATTACACCTTCTGCTTCTGCTTCTACAACTGGATTTAAATGATAATTTCCAATATATTGTTCAATACAATGAACAAATGAATCAACAAGTCCATTTCTAATTTGATTATCTGGAAGAGACATAGTAAAACATGGATCAACAATAGACCATGTTGGAAAAATTGATTCATCACTAAATGATAATTTTTGTTTGTCTGAATGTCTTGAAATAACTCCCCAACAATTCATTTCTGATCCTGTAGCTGGAATTGTTAAAATTACTCCTATTTTTGCTTTAGCTGGATTTACTTTAAATTCTCTTTTTTTAATACAAATATCATATGGATCATTTGAATATGTATGTTCCATTCCAAGTGCTATATATTTTGTTGCATCAATAATTGATCCTCCTCCAACTGCAACAAAGAAGTTAATTTGATTTTCTTTAGCAATTTTAATAGCCTTAATACATGTTTCATGTGATGGATTTGGTTCTATTCCTCCAAACTCTATTATTGGTTTAATATGTTTCATGACTTCTTCATAAACTCCATTCTTCTTAATAGATCCTCCTCCATATGTCATCATGATTCTTGCATCCTCAGGAATTAAATGTTGTTTCTCAATCTCATCTAATGACCCTTTTCCATAAATTAATCTAACTGGATTATAATATGTGAAATTAAGCATTGTCATTGTTTCTTCAACTCAATGAGTATACACTTTTCTCTGTTGTTTAAATAGTCCTTTCATTCTGTAATCTTGTGTATAAAAACATTAACAACTCAACTATTTTGATAATAATTCGCTTTATTGTATCAAAACTTCATCAATCAACGAATACTATAAACTTCATGAATTTTCATTACATATTAATGACACACTTTGTGTAGAAATAGAAACCGTAGAACAGAAAGAATACCATAAATCAAATTACCTCGTTTGTTGATTGTATCAAAAAAGTAGAAAGACAAATATTACATAACAAATAAATAAAACTTTAAAACTCATAACGTATCGACATTTCTTTCTGAACACTTCAGAAAAAACTAGCATTTTGTGATATGGAGATTGTTCAGCATAAATGAAAATTAGTTATACACTAACTCTTAAAACATAAAAACAAACCATAAAACTCTTCTCAAACTAGAGGTGTAAATAATTATACAAATAAAGAAATAAAACAACAAGAGTTGAAAGAAGAATA
>NW_001854645.1:0-1329 GCF_000209125.1 Entamoeba dispar SAW760
TCAATATGAAGAAAATCCAATTATGGATATATCTATTAATTGATATTTTTTTTTTTTTTTTTATATAAATACAAATAGATTAATAAAATTGATATTTATTTATCTATAATATCAAATTCATTTAATTTATATTTAATAATAGAAAATCATAAGTTAAAATATAGAATATAAGAATAATAAAGAATAATAAAATAATAATAAAGATATAAAAGATAATAAATAAATAAGATAAAATAGAAGATATAAGAAATAATAAACATATACAATAAATAATAATAAATATTTTAAGTCAATAAAAAAGAATAATATCAAAAAGAATAAATAAGAAAAGAATAATAATAATATAAATGATAATCAATTATAATTTATTTCTACTTCAAATTATATTGTATTTCATTTATTGTACTTTTATTTCATTCATCATCATTTGTTAAAACAATCTCTTGGTATTGTTTTATTTTTCTTTAATTCCTCTTCACATCCACATTCACAAAAACATTCCCATCCAAATTCACTAATTGATGATGGTATATTAATTGATGTTAATGATGTACATTCATAAAAACATTCATCTCCTATTGATATAACTGATGATGGTATATTAATTGATTTTAATGAATAACATCCATAAAAACAATAATTTCCTATTTCACTAATTGATGAAGGTATATTAATTGTTGTTAATGAATCACAGTTAGAAAAACAACCATCTCCTAATTTAGTAATTGAAGAAGGAATAATAAATTCATTGATATCTTTCTTGAAAATATTCTTTCCATTAATTATTTGTAGATTGTCTGGTATTTCAATACTAATTAACACTGGTTCATTCATAAATATTCTTTCTTTACTAATATATTGTAGATTATCTATATTAATTGATGTTAATGATGAACATCCAATAAAACAAAGATCTCCTATTGATATAACTGATGATGGTATATTAATTGTTGTTAATGAATCACAATTATAAAAACAATAACTTCCTATTTTACTTATTGATGATGGTATATTAATTGTTGTTAATAATGAACATCCTTTAAAACAATAACTTCCTATTTTAGTAATTGATGATGGTATATTAATTGTTGTTAATAATGAACATTCTTTAAAACATTTATCTCCAAGTGATTTAACTTCTGATGGTATTGTAGTTCCATATGTATTTCTATCATATTTTGTATATTCTATATTTTTACAGATATTTCCTTGTTCTTTTTCTTTTAAATATGTTGAATATTCTACTAAATACCATATTACTTTTTTAAATATTTTTCCATCATTAAATATTTTTATCTTTTTTTATTATAAATATGAAATGTTTCAATA
>NW_001854644.1:0-3080 GCF_000209125.1 Entamoeba dispar SAW760
ATATATCTGGTATTCTAACATTAAAAGAATGGTCATTAATAAATAAATCAATAATTTAATATAAGAATATAAATATTAATATACATTTATGATATATATTAAAATCAATTTTCATTAAATTTATTAAAATATGTAATTAATATATGTTTATGTATTTGATTAAATACATATTCATGTTTTAATATTTGATTATTATTCATTATTTTATTTATTTATTTTGATTTATATTTTATTATTTATATTATTTATTTTATTCATGTATTTGATATTTATATTTTAAATATATTCTTATTATTTAATTATTTCATTTCATATTAATATTATTCATATTCATATTTCATTTAATTTAACTTATAATTTATTTTTATTGATATTTATATTATATAAATACAAATAGATTAATAAAATTGATATTTATTTATCTATAATATCAAATTCATTTAATTTATATTTAATAATAGAAAATCATAAGATAAAATATAGAATATAAGAATAATAAACAATAATAAAATAATAAAAAAGATATAAAAGATAATAAATAAATAAGATAAAATAGAAGATATAAGAAATAATAAACATATACAATAAATAATAATAAATATTTTAACACAATAAAAAAGAATAATATCAAAAAGAATAAATAAGAAAAGAGTAATAATAATATAAATGATAATCAATTATAATTTATTTATACTTCAATTTATATTGTATTTCATTTATTGTATTTTTATTTCATTCACCACCAATCTTTAAAGCAATTTCTTGGTATTCTTTGATTTTTCATTAATTCTTCTTCACATCCACATTTATAAAAACATCCATTTCCAAATTTAGTAATTGATGATGGTATATTAATTGATTTTAATGATGAACATTCTCTAAAACACAATTTTCCTAATTCACTAATTGATGATGGAATAGTAACTGATGTTAATGAATAACATTTATAAAAACAATAATTTCCTAATTCATTAATTGATGATGGTATATTAATTGATTTTAATGATGAACATTCATAAAAACACCAACTTCCTATTGATGTGATTGTTGCTGGTATATTAATTGATTTTAATGATGAACATCCATAAAAACAATCATCACCTAATTTAGTAATTGATGATGGAATAATAAATTCATTAATATCTTTCTTGAAAATATTCTTTCCATTGATTATTTGTAGATTATCAGGTATTTCAGTACTAATTAACACTGGTTCATTCATAAATATTCTTTCTTTACTAATATATTGTAGATTATCTATATTAATTGATTTTAATGATAAACATCCTGAAAAACAACCATCTCCTATAAAACTAACAGATGATGGTATATTAATTGATTTTAATGATAAACATCCTGAAAAACAATAACTTCCTATTTCATTAATTGATGATGGTGTATTAATTGTTGTTAATGATTTACATCCAACAAAACAACAATCTCCTAATTTACTAATTGATAATGGTATATTAATTGATGTTAAAGATGAACATCCTTTAAAACATCCATTTACAAGTGATTTAACTTCTGATGGTATTGTATTCCCATATTTATTTCTATCTGATTGTGTATATTCTATATGTTTACAGATATTTCCTTGTTCTTTTTCTTTTAAATGTGTTGAATAATCTACTTTATACCATATTACATATTTAAATATTTTCCATCATTAAATATTTCATCACCTCTATCATAAATATGAAATGTTTCAATATTAGGAAAGAGTTTTCTTGAATATTGATTTAATGGAATTGGATTAAAATGAAATCATTCAATATTTCCTTGAAATCTTTTAATTCCTATTTCTAAATTAATAAAATCTTCAATATTATTAAAATACATTGATGTTATCATTATTTCATTATATCCTAATTTCATTATTGATTTATTATTTATTAGTTGTTTTTATTAGTTCTTTTATTTTTATATTTTAATTTCTTCTTTTTTATTATTTTATCATCATTCTATTTTTATTAATTGATGTTTATTATGAAAAACAATAAATAATAAGAAATAAAATAAAATGATAATTATTTTTATTTTTAATAAATTCATAATTATTAAATATTTCATTTTGTTGTTATTTTATTCATTATTTCATTTTATATTTTATTTTTATTTAATAATATAATAATAAAATATGATAAATGATAATAAATATAATAATAATAAATGAATAATCAATATATTTATAATAAATGATAATATAATTAATGATATAATTAATGATAAATAATTATGAATTCATTTATTCTATTATCTTTTATTTTTATTCATTCTTAATTTATTCTTTTCTTTATTTATTTTTATTATTATTTTATATTTAAAATGATTATTTAATTATGAAATAATATAAATAAAATAATATAATGAATAAAACATAAATAAATGAATGTATTAATTGATAAATTAAATCAAATAATAAAATATTTATATAATATTTCAATAATTAATAAAATATGATAAATTAAATGATAAATGATAAATATAATATTCAAATCATAAATTAACAATGAATAAAATAATATATCAAATAATGAAGAATGATAAATAAATGAAATAATAAAATATAAAATTATTTAATTCATAATTACATTCATTTATATTAATTTAAATCATTTCAATAAATTATAATCAAATAATTATACAACAATAATAATATAAAATATAAATATAAATAGAATATGTTAATGAATAATATAATTATATAATTATAAATAATTTAACATACAAAATAACAAAATAATATCAAATGAAAATAAAAATAAGAATAAATAAAAATAAATACAATAAAATGAAATAACATAAACATATAAAATAAATAATAAATAAATAAAATGATAATAAAATAAATAAACAAATCATAATATATTTTTAAAATTAAGAATAAAATTAAAAATAAGAAGATATAAAAATGAAAATAAAGAAATAAAAACAAATGATGATACAAATTTTAATGATTATATATCTTGATTATATCATTTCATCATTCATATCATTAAATACATTTCATTTTATTCATATTTAAAATAAATCAAATAATATTCAATAATTAATCATTATTTATTAAATAAAATTAT
>NW_001854643.1:0-1971 GCF_000209125.1 Entamoeba dispar SAW760
TTTATGTTTATTATATTTTATTTTTTTATTTCTTTTTCTATGTATGGTTTTATTATTTTTATTTATTATATATATTTCTTTTTGAATTTATTCTTATTCTATTATTATTTATATTTTTTATTTATTTTATTTATTCGATTGTTTAATAAAAAATATATTCAATTTTATTATTTGTTTATTATTATTATTTATTTTTATTTATATATTAATTTGATTAATATATTTGTATTATATCATTTTTATATTTATTATTATTTATATTTTGTATTATTATTTATTTATTATTATCATTTTTATTTTTATTTATCATTTTATATTATATTATTCATTATTTCATGAATTTAATATTCATTATGAAATCATTTATTTTATCATATTTTATTAAATATTGAAATATTATATAATTATTTTATTATTTAATTTAATTTATCAATTAATTCATTCTTTTATTTATGTTTTATTCATTATATTATTCTTATTTATATTATTTCTTATTTAAATAATCATTTTAAATATAAAATAATAATAAAAATAAAGAAAGAAAAGAATAAATTAAGAATGAATAAAAATAAAAGATAATAAAATAAATGAATTCATAATTATTTATCATTAATTATATCATTAATTATATTATCATTTATTATAAATATATTGATTATTCATTTATTATTATTATATTTATTATCTTTTATCATATTTTATTATTATATTATTAAATAAAAATAAAATATAAAATGAAATAATGAATAAAATATAAAATAAAATGAAATATTTAATAATTATAATTTATTAAAAATAAAAATAATTATCATTTTATTTTATTTCTTATTATTTATTGTTTTTCATAACAAATATCAATTAATAAAAATAGAATGATGATAAAATAATAAAAAAGAAGAAATTAAAATATAAAAATAAAAGAACTAATAAAAACAACTAATAAATAATAAATCAAGAATGAAATTAGGATATAATGAAATAATGATAACATCAATGTATTTTAATGACATTAATGATTTTATTAATTTAGAAATGGGAGTTAAAAGATTTAGAGGAAATATTGAACGATTTCATTTTAATCCAATTCCATTAAATCAATATTCAAGAAAATTATTTCCTAATATTGAAACATTTCATGTTTATAATAAATATGATGAAATATTTAAAGATGGAAAAATATTTAAACAAGTAATATGGTATCAAGTAGATATTCAACATATTTACAAGAGAAAGAACAAGGAAATATCTGTAAACATATAGAATATACACAATCAGATAGAAAATCATATGGGAATATAATACCATCAGAAGTTAAATCACTTGGGTATAAATGTTTTAAATATTGTTCATCATTAACAACAATTAATATACCATCATCAATTAATGAATTAGGAAGTTGGTGTTTTAGAGAATGTTCATCATTAAAATCAATTAATATTCCATCATCAATTAGTGAATTAGGAAATGGATGTTTTAATGGATGTACATCACTAAAATCAATTAATATACCATCACCAATTAGTGAAATAGGAGAAGATTGTTTTTATTTATGTCCATCATTAACATCAATTAATATACCATCATCAATTACTTCATTTGGAGATGGTTGTTTTTATGGATGTGGATGTGAAAAAGAATTAATGAAAAATAAAAGAATACCAAGAGATTGTTTTAACAAATGGTGATAAATAAAATAAAAATACAATAAATGGAATACAATATAAATTGAAGTAGAAATAAATTATAATTGATTATCATTTATATTATTATTATTCTTTTCTTATTTATTCTTTTTGACATTATTCTTTTTTATTGTGTTAAAATATTTATTATTATTTATTGTATATGTTTATTATTTCTTATATCTTCTATTTTATCTTATTTATTTATTATCTTTTATATCTTTATTATATTTTATTATTGTTGATTATTCTTATATTCTATATTTTAACTTATGATTTTCTATTATTA
>NW_001854642.1:0-1982 GCF_000209125.1 Entamoeba dispar SAW760
TTTCCTATCTTTATTCTTCTTTCTTTTTTATTTTATTTCTTTATATCTCCTATTTATTCTTATCTTTCTATCTTTTTCTCTTTTTCTTATCTTTTTATTAGTCTATTTCATCTATTCTTATTCTTTTTACTATTATCATTACTTCTTTTATTCTTTATTCTTTATTCTTTCCCTATATTTCTTATTTCTTCTTTCTATTATATTTCTATTGCTATTTTATATTGTTATTTTATATATTATTTATGTTTGTGTCATTTCTATTGATTATTAATTATTCATTTTTATCTTACACATCCTTCTTCAACTATCTCTTCTCTATTTCTTTATTTTTTATTTTTTCTTAATGAAATATCAACTTATTCTTTTTCTCTTTATCTATTCTTACTTTATTTATTATTATTCTTCTTTTCTCTATTCTTTTATTATCTTGTTGAGTTATTTATCCTTTATATTTATTTAAAATTAATTTATACTACCATTCTCTGTTTCTTCTATGAGATTTATTAAATTTGATTTTATTGTTTTATTTCATGTCTCACATTTTATCTATGGTCGTCATAAAGTAATAATATATATTCATTAAATTTATTGTTTTATATGTTAATATTTCCTTTTTAAATTTTCTAATTATTCATTTATCTTTTTATTTTGTTTTTGAATACAATTTGTTAACCACTTAATAATTAATTTATGCTTATTTATTATATTTTCATTTATGTTTATCTATTTATTTTTATTCTTTTCCTATCTTTTTCTTCCTTTTATTATTCTAAATTTATTCTATCATTTGACTTTATGTTGTATTGTATTATTTCTTTCCTAATTTATCTTTATTTTATTTTAATATTATCATATATCTTTCAATATAACTTTATAATTGGTGTGTTGTTAAACTAATTTATATTTATGATGTTTATTGTTAATTTGTTGTTTAATACTTTTGAGTGTTTTTTTTGAATTTCTTCTTCTTTATTTTTATTTCTTTATTTTCTTTTCTTGTTTATATTTTATTCTTATTGTGTTTATCCTATTATTTCTTTATTTTCTTATTAAAATTATTTATTTATTTCTTATTTGATATATTATTTATTATAGATGTTATTTTATTTATGTTTATTATTTCTTAAATATCTGTATTTCTTAATTTCTTATTTTTATCTTTTATTCTTATTTTTCTTTTTCTATATTTTTCTCTTTCTAATTTTTTGTTATTTTATTATTTCCAGTTTTATTATTTCTTTATTATTCTTATTTATTTTCAATTAGTCTTTATTGTTTTTGTATCCTTGTTATTTCTTCTTTCTATTTAATCCTTTCTGTTTTATTGTTATTTGATATCCTTTCTTTTATCTTTATCTATTCTTCTTTCTTTTATTTTTCTACTTTCTTAATCTCTTCCTTTTTACTTCTTTTCTTTCCTTTTATTCTCTATCTTACAACTACTTTATTTTCTTCTTTCTGACTTATTCACTTCTCTTTATTATTATTTCCTTTTTCTACTTATATTTGTTATTTCTTCTTCTTTTTATTTTTTCTTCATTTTTCTTCTTTCTCTTCTAATTTTTTTTATTCTTTTTCTTTATTTCTCTCCTTTTCTTTCTTTATCTTTTTTATCTTTTTACCTTTATTCTTTTCTCTCCTTTTTATTCTTTTTTTATTCTACTTCTTTTTTATCTTCTATTTCTTTTCTCTCTCCCTTATTTTCTTATATTTATTCTTTCTTATGATTTACTATTTTATAATTCTACCTGTTATTTCAATGTTTCTCTTATTTATTCTCTGTTTTTTTAATTCTTTATTTTTCTCCTTGTTAATAAACCTTATTTTATTAATTTTATAGTATTTCTATTCTCTTTACTATATCCTTTATTTATTTTATTCTTTATCTTATTCCCTATCTTTCTTATTCTATCTTCCTTTTATATTTCTTTATGTTTTAATACTATAACCTATATTATTTAATTTATTAATTAATGCTCATG
>NW_001854641.1:0-2296 GCF_000209125.1 Entamoeba dispar SAW760
GCTCCATCTGTGTTATCTTTATCACATATCTTATTATCTTTTATTATTTTATAATTTGCAAATGTGTCCTTTTCATAATTGTCTGGTACATGTATTGAATTTATACTTGAAAATCCAAATATTTCTTTCCCTATATTTGTTATTTCTTTTGTTCCTTCATATGATACACATGTTAATGTTATGCATGATTCAAATGCAAAATCATCAATTTCAATAACAGAATCTGGAATGTTTATCGAAGTTAATGATATACAATGTGAAAATGCACTTTCACCAATTACTGTAACAGAAGGAGGGATAGAATATGATGTTCTTGAATTTCCAATGGGGTATTGAATTAATAATGTCTTGTCTTTATTATATAATACCACATCAAGAGATGAATATGATGGATTTGATGTGTCCACATCTATTGATGTTAATGACATACAATTATAAAAAGCATATTCACCAATTGTTGAAACACTATTTCCAATATTAACTTTTGTTAAAGATGTACAGGATTCAAATGCATAGTCACCAATAGAAATGATGTTGTTGCTAATATCAATAGATGATAATGACGTACATGAATAAAATGCAGAATTACCAATGGATGTAACTGAAGTGGAAATAGCATTTTTGTTAAGAATTTACAGTTTGAAAATGAATCCTCTCCAATGTATGTAACCCCTTCTTCTGTTATAATCTCTTCTATATTTTCGAACCCATCCTTTTCACAAATATATAATTGATCGTTCATTTTCCCACTTCCACTTACAATTAATGTTACGCCATTCATTGTGCAATCGACATCTGTTCCACAGTCATAAGATTTAGAAAACGTTAATGTAATAAACAAAAGGATAAACATTTAACTAATAAATGTATTTATGAATAATTTAATAATGTATTTATGATATTCATCATAAAATATCAATAATTTAATAAAATAATAAATTATATTTATTTCATTTTTAATTTAATTTTATATTAAATTAATTTAATCATATTCTTTTATTTATTCATATTCTTTATCATTGTTTATATTTTTTGTTTATTTCATTATATTCTTTATTTTACTTCTTTATTTATTCATTCTTCTTTATTCTTTTGAATTTTATTCTTTCTTTTATTCTGTTTATTTTATTTCTTATTATCCATTTCTTTGTTTTTTATTTAAATTAACCATAATGAAATTTAATTCATTTGATTTTTCTATTTTATTTCAATTAACTAAATACTGAATTCGTGTTATCATTTTCTCAATTACATCATTACACAGTCTGATGATTCTTTCTTTGATTTGTTTTCTGTTATAATTCTACTGTTAAATTCAGTACTTTCACCATAAATAACTTCTCCATTATACTTTACTTTCTTACATCTTCTATATTTTGTTATTTTATATGTTATATTATATTTTGTTTCTTCTATTTTTTCACGTTCTTCTTTTTCTTCATAAATAATTTCTTTAAATTCACCACTTAATTTACTGATTTCTTTTTCATCAATTGGTTTTAATCGTCTTGCCTATTTGATTAATTTTACTATTTCTTCTTCTGATCTTGTATTATCATTATCTTCATCTGGTTGTGAATCTACATAATACATTGGAATATCAATATTTTCATTTATTTTATTTGTTGTTTCATAAATTCAATCATTTCTTCTTTGAATCTCTCTTTCTCAATTTTATAGTTTTCAATTTTCTTTTGTGAATAACAGTTATAACATTTAGTCCATACAATACATACATGTTTCCAAATGTCTTTTAATGGGAAAATATCAGATATAAATTTAACAATATATTTAAGATTATGAGACAATCTAAATTTGTTAAAATTCATTGTTAATACAATTCCTTGTAATCCTGTAGCTTTAACACAATTGAAAATACTTTGAATATTTTTATTATCAAATCCACTACCATCAATAAGACAAGGAGTATCAACAACAAATACATCATTTCTATCACCTTCTCCAAAGTATCCAATAGCATATTTTGTAACTGAATTTGGAGTATCACTTACTTTAAAAACATCATTTTTAAGAACAAAATTACCTAATGAACTTTTACCATCACCTATTTCTCCAATTAAAAGTAATTTAATTTGTTTCAATCCTTCTATACTCATTATTAATGTTTAAATGTTTTGTTTAATTGAATTTCTAATTCTCAGTTGTTTTTGATAAAAGTTAAATGGTGTTTAAAGAAAGTGTTTTGAGATATAAATACATGAAGAATTGATAAATTAATAATGAATGAACAAAAAAATAAAATAAAAAGAACTTAGAAAACAATTCTATTATTATA
>NW_001854640.1:0-2625 GCF_000209125.1 Entamoeba dispar SAW760
TTTTTTATTTTTTATTTTTTTTTAGGAGCAAAATAATAAAAAGTATTATTTTATTGATTCAAAATATTTTGCCCTTTTCTTTTTGGGGTTTTTTATTTAGATGCATTATTTCTTTGCTTTGGTTCCCGTTCTTAATCATTTTATTCTTCCAATACAGCCATGACATTGTCATAAATTAACTATAAATAAATACACACTGATACTTTATTTGATGTTATTCCAAATCAAATTATAATAGAATTGTTTGTATGAAAGAAACAACTAGGATTAATAATGGTGTTAAAGTGTTATGAATGATAAAGATAAAGAAAATACAATAATCAATGAAATTCTGAAATAATTCAACAAACACACTATTTTATCATTTATTTCGATTGTTGTTGAATGAAGAATTTTTCATACATTAACACCAATGTGAGAATTATCAGTCACATTTTTCATGAAGTTCTTTAACTTGTTAGAAAAGAAGAGGGATGATAAAAACACATATTCTTCATACGGAGAATGATATTATCCAAGAATATTATCAGAACATAATTACATATCTTAGGCATTATGCTCCTATCATAGAGTATAAAACACAATCAACAGTGCTCTAAAAATAAAAATGAACAAAAGAATCAATTATATTTTCCACTTTAAATCTGACTGAATGTCATGTTTCATACAACAAAATAATGAACAACCCTCTTCAACGACAAACAATCAAAATACTTACTTACAACATTTATTGTCGTCCACCAGGAATTACTGCATGATGAAATGATTATAAGAAAGAAAAGTTAATGAGATTTTGTGATGAAGAACTAACAAGTATAACATAGTAGCATTTCAAGAGTTGTTTGATTCATTTTCATCTAAACGATGAATCTTCATAGAAAAAGCAAAACAACAAGGATTTGTGTATGAAGCTCATCTGGAGAGACCAAAATTGATATCTATCCAGTTGATGGTGGTGTATGTATATTATCACGTTTTCCCATTGTAAATCAACACCAAAATATTTATACAAGATGATGTTATTCAGATGGAGCATCTGCAAAAGGAGTTATTCATACAAAAATTGACATTGGATTTGGAAAAGAAATTCATCTGTTTTCTACACACCTTCAAGCAGATTATTATGAAAGTAGAGAAGATAATGCCAAGTCAAGATGTCATCGAAATACACAAATCAGTGAATGTCTTCATTTTATTAATGAATGTACAACACATGACAATGATCCAATCATATTTGAATGAGATTTAAACATTAAAGGAGGAACAGAAGAATATGATGATTTTATTACCACTCTCCATTCTAATGAATTTGATATTGAAACACATGACTTTTTGTTTGAGGATAAGAAAGTTCAACAATAACACACAGTGAAGTTATTAATTGAGAACAGGTTGACACAGTTATTACATCTAAAGTTCCAGCACCGATTAATTCACGACTGGATTATATTTGGGGATAAGAATGAAAGAGAAAGAAAAGAATTAAAAGCCATTCAAACAAATGGATGTAAATTTCAAACAACAAACAAACCATTTCCTTATATGTCTGATCATTATGGAGTAGAAGTGAAACTAGAATTATTGTAACATATATTTAATTGACACTTATCTTTTGTTTATTTTTACTAAAACATATCCTTGTTATAGATAAAGATAAGTATCAGACTCAGTTTAGAAATTCTTATATAATTAAAAGTAGATTTGTCATTTTTATTTATTTCAGTAATTCCTTGTTATTAGTTAAGATTAACATCATATTCATTTTATTTGTTGTTTCTATTTGTGAATTATGTCAATATCAACTAAATGTATTTTATTTCGTTTCACAATAAAAATATATGTCCTGCTTCATTTGAAAGATTCTAAACGTATTTACATTTGACTAATGAATTATTATAAAGTAGTTGTACAAAATGAATATTGTATTGATGTAAACTCCATTTAATACTAACTATGATTTGTTTGATTGATAATGAAGTTGATGTTATTAAATTTACTATGAGAATATATTCAAATAAACAAGAATAGTCAAATGAAGAAAATACACAACATTCATAATACTACATTCCTTGAATTGAATGAATATTCATCAGAACATAATAAGAGAACAATGTGATGGAGAAAATAGTGAATTGAAAGAAGATAATCAAAATATGTTAACAATAAATTAAAAAGAAAATGGTCAAATGTCTTCAGTAAAAGATATTCAAAACAATGTTGTAGTGTTAATAATGAATTATTAACTAAATTCAATAAATAAACAAAGAAATAATTAATAAAGAAAATATACATCATAATATTAAATGTATTTAATTAAATCGTTAAAATATTAAGATATTTGTTTATTTAATCAATGACATTGAGATAATGTGTATTAGATAAAATATATGTTATTGTCAAGGAATAATAAGATAATTTAACTTTATTTTATTCATTACCAAATGAGAATTCATATTATGACAAGTTCATTGTACTAATTATATCACACAGATATAACAAAACATCATTAAAATATCAATAATGATTCTGTGAACGTTTGATATGAATTATACAAAAATGAATATGAAAACAATAATAATCAAATAATATAGTAAGTTAATGTTTCTTCATAATAACATTATCATA
>NW_001854639.1:0-1843 GCF_000209125.1 Entamoeba dispar SAW760
AATTGTAATAATATTTGGGTTTGTTCTAATTGAATATTTTTCATTTTCTTCTTTACTACTTATTTGTATTTTCTTTTTTTCTTTATTTTCATTTCCAATACATATTAATTCTCTGATTTCTTTATTTACTTCAATTTCTTCTCCTTCTCCTATTTCTATTTCTTTTTTATTTGTTATTATTCCATCTCCAAGTGATATAAATTTGATATTTGATTGTGAAATTTTAAATATTGTTGTTGTTTTCTCTTGTTCTTTCTTTTCTTTGCGTTTTATAATGTAATTAATCATTATAATTATAATTATAATTATTATAATGATGATAATAAGTATAATGATGATAATTATCATTATCATCCACCATACAATTTCTTTATTACATTTTGTTCCTTTTTCATTGATTCCATACCAAAATGAACATTTTGAACATTTATTATTTTTTGTTTCTTTACATTTATTAATATTTGAATAATGAATACATTCTTTATTTATTATTATATATTCATCTTCACATTTATTACATTCTTTCTCATTTAAACATGTTATACATTTATTTCCACATTTTGAACATTCTTTATTTATTAAATAATATCCTGTTAAACATTCTCTACATCCATATTCTTTATCTATTTCTCCTTTACATCCTTTAATTGTTGTTGTTGATTTACATATTCCTGTTGAACTCATAAAATGTTCATCGGTCTTTAAAAAATGTCTAAGCAAAAGAGCCATTTTAATATTCATTTATTAATACCAGTTAAGTTGTAATAGATTTTATCAATGTTATTTATACTCAATTAGAATTATTCATTCTTATTATTATATTTGTTTATTATTCTTTTTTTATTAATGAATATCTTTTTTTAAGTTTATTATTATTTTTATTTAATTATTGAAATGAAGAATAAAACATTATAGTGTATTATCATTTATTAAATTTAATAAAACATCTACTTATTTTTATCATATTGTTAATAATGATTTACTTATTTATTATCAATTTACTTATACATGGTGTATTTTTCATTTATATGTATTTATGTTTTAATTATAAATAAGCATTGAATGTTATTTCAAAAAGAAGGAAGAGATTGTATCATTCAAAGTTTAATAAATTAGTTTAATATGTAAAGTATGTAATAAGAAAGTATTTGGATCATTTGAATTACCACCACAAATGAAAATGAAATTTGAAATAATCATATAAATGATTTAAAATTATTTATTCTTCTTATTAATTATTACTTGTAATATTCTACTTGAAAAGAAATACAAATGATGAGACGGTGCTATAAATACTAAAAACACACAAATTCATAAATGATAATAGATAAATTATAATAGATAATGAATATTGCTTTAATCATTATTATTTTTATTTTGTAATAATAATATAAATATGTTAATGAAAAGAATAAATGATAAATTATTATAATTACATTTATTCTTCATTCATTATCTACACTTAAATTTATCAAAATTGATTAAAAATGAACGAACATTTCATTATTATAATAAATGTATAATGATAAATTCTTCAATCATTACAAAAGAAAATAATAATCTAATAATAAGTATAATAAAATGAAAATACAGAATATATACAAGATAATTCACTTCTTATTAAAATAAATAAAACACACTATTTTCAAAATACAACAAATCAAATGATTTAACAATCAAAAGTGATAGAATAACATCAATAATAATTCATTAAATAAAATTATTTAATATAAATGTACAACTCATAAACAAATAATCTAAAATTATATGTAAGATAGAAATGAAAATAAATAATTGTAATGATCAAACAATAATAAATATAATCATTTCAAATAAGCAATGA
>NW_001854638.1:0-1869 GCF_000209125.1 Entamoeba dispar SAW760
AATAAAATATTGATTCAGATATTGATGATTGGAATAGGAACACATCAGTATTTGATAAAAGAATAAAGAACATATAATAATTATTATTGAAGATTCTGATGGAAATAAATTTGGAGGATATGTTAATGCGAAAATTGATAAATTTGATGATTATATAAATGATTCAAAATCATTTTTATTTTCAATAGAATCAAAAGGAAGAATACAAGGAATGAATAAATTTGATATTAAACAACCACAATATGCATTTTATGTAGGTAAACAATCAGATGATTATTTGTTTGAATTTGGAGTTGGTGACATTCGTGTTTATAAAGAAAATAATAAAACAAAATCATCTTGTATTCAATATTCATTTGAATATAAAGGAATTGAAGATGCACTTTGTGGAAAACAACTTCCAGAACATTTCACACCACAACGAATCATTGTAATTGAAATGAAATGATTTTTATTCATTATTATTTATTTGAAATATAAAAAATAATAAATAAAAAGTAGATAATTAAGTATTAATAGAAATATTTTCTATTGTTCCTTGCTCAGTGGAGACTAACTAATACATTTGCTTTAAATGTATTTGTTCATCAACTTTTGGATTATTCTTTGATTTTAGTTGTTGATTATGACAATTTCATTTTATCATTTATTTATTGTGGAATAGAGTATTTGATCATCAATTATTTAAATATTCATTATTTAATTTCTTTTTAATTTTGATGTGTTTAAATTTCTTCTTCTTTATTTTCTTATTTTAAGGAGAATATATAATTACTACTGTATTACTATTGGCTAATATTCTTTTTAGAATCAACCACCACACCCTTTTGCATTAACAATCCAATATTATCATTTATATTTGTATTCTAACAAGTAATAATAACATCTTTATAAATACCCATTCTTTTATTGTCAATGATATCCCATCATTGTACATAATAAACTCTGTTATTCTTACAATATTGATTAAGATGTTTTTCTAACTAAATACAACATCATAACTAATCCATAACTGGTAGATTTGAATGATGATAATATTTTAGGATTCTGTGTAGTATCTTTGACGTACTATCTTCGAATCTAATTAATAATAATAAAAATAAAGAAAGAAAAGAATAAATTAAGAATGAATAAAAATAAAAGATAATAGAATAATGAATTCATAATTATTTATCATTTATTATATCATTCATTGTATTATCAAAGTTAACAAAGAATATAATGATAAAATAAAAGAATATATATAAAAAAGGAATAAAAGAAGAAGTAAAAGAAAGAAACAAAGAAAAGATAAAAAATAATAAAGAGATGAAAATTAATAAAAAATAAAAAAATAAGAAAAAGGAGAACTTGAATATTTTAATTTATAATATTCAAATGAAATTACTTCAACACTCTCCACTAAATAAAATGATTATTCATGAAATACTTTTATAAAAGTATATTTCAATTTAAATAAAACAATAAATAAAATAAATGGTATTTCAATATGTCATTAAGGGATAATTCACGTAGAAAATACGATAATCAAATTATACTCATACTAAATGAATAAAGAATATCAAATTAATAATATTACTAATGGAAAAGGAAATAGTTTTAGTTCAAATAAACTATTAATTTAACATAAATTTGAAGGAGAAAATTATACAAAAGCAAGAAATTAAATAAATAACAGAAATAAGAAATTAATAAATACTAAAGTCATAAGAAATACTCAACAAAAGAATACAAAGAAATGGATAGAAAAGAAAGAAGAAGAAAAGAAGAAATAAAAATTAATAAAATAAGAAAGAACAGAAATTGAAAAGTGTAGTTGAGAAAGGACAGATAAGATTACAAGGAACTCTTTAGTATAAATAAAAGAAC
>NW_001854637.1:0-1432 GCF_000209125.1 Entamoeba dispar SAW760
ATATAAAGGAACAAGAAATGTACTTTGTGGAAAACAAAATCCAGAACATTTCACACCACAACGATTCATTGTAATTGAAATGAAATGATTTTTATTCATTATTGTTTATTTGAAATATAAAAACTGAAAAAGAATATAAAATAAAATCATTAAATGAAATGGTGAATATAAAAGTGTTCATATTTCATTCTTGTTTTATTTTATTTGAAAGAATCACACCCAATGTGTTAATTTAATAAATAATAAAAAGAAATAAGAATAAAAGATAAATAAAAATATAATAAAATATTTATTTTTTTCTTTTTTATTTATTTTTTATTTTATTTATATTATTTTATATTTATTTATTTTATTCTCCTTCTTTTATCTTTATATCTATTATATATTTCTTATTTTATTATTTATGTTATATTCTTATATCATTTTATTCTTATTTTATATTTATTCATTATTATTCATTTCATATTAACAATGATAAATAACAATACAACATATAATAAATAAATGATATAAGATAAACAACAATAAATAATAATAATAAAATATAAACAAACAATATAAACAAATATAAAATGATAAAATATCATCTAATATAAAATAATAATAACAAAGAATAAAAATAAGAAATGAATGATGTTTAGAAAAGAAAAAATTAACAAAAAGAAGAAATAAAAGATGATAATCAAAGATAAAAATCAATATAAAATATCAAATCAAATATAATAAATAATAAGAATAAGAATGATTATATCTTATTTTATTATTATATTCTTCTTTATGATTCAAATTGGTATGTCAGATACACAACACAAATCACTAATATTTCCATGTTTCGATTCACCTAGTTATCTTCTGGTTATGATATGCATTTGATGAGATAATATACAACACAACACTAATTGTTTATTTTTATTATGACTGATTATTATGGAGGTATTATCAATAATGATTATTATTTATTATAATATAAGATTATTTATTTATTATGATTGTATTATTACTATGATACAGTATATTTATCATTGATAATTTTGAGTTGAATACATGATGTGTTATCAATAAAGATTATTTAAACAATATTGATGATAAATGAGATAAACCATAATCATAATGTTATTGATATGTCAAACATAAAATAATAATATAAATAATGATGAATTTTAATATTTATTTATTTCAAAATAAAAATCAAATAATAACTTAAATGATGAAATATTTAAATTGATAATGATTGAAAAAAAACAATAAATGAATAGAAATAAAACATGAAGAATAAAGTGAAAGAATCACTTCTCAACATGATGAAAACATAATCATAAATATTTCATATTTAATTTATTTCTTCTTTTATTGTCTTCTTCTTTGGTTTATTTTATTTGTTTTTAACTGTATTTTATTTGTATTGAAAGTATTTGAGATACATATCAGAACA
>NW_001854636.1:0-3016 GCF_000209125.1 Entamoeba dispar SAW760
TAATTTAACTTATAATTTAATTTTATTGATATTTATATTATATAAATACAATTAGATTAATAAAATTGATATTTATTTATCTATAATATCAAATTCATTTAATTTATATTTAATAATAGAAAATCATAAGATAAAATATAGAATATAAGAATAATAAAAATAATAAAATAATAATAAAGATATAAAAGATAATAAATAAATATGATAAAATAGAAGATATAAGAAATAATAAACATATACAATAAATAATAATAAATATTTTAACACAATAAAAAAGAATAATATCAAAAAGAATAAATAAGAAAAGAATAATAATAATAATATAAATGATAATCAATTATAATTTGTTTCTACTTCAATTTATATTGTATTTCATTTATTGTATTTTTATTTTAATCAGACCAGCTTTCATCAGATTCAAAACAATAACTTGGTATTGTTTTATTTTTCATTAATTCATCTTCACATCCACATTCTTCAAAACATCCACGTCCAAATGATGTAATTGAAGATGGTATATTAAATGATGTTAATGATGAACATCTATCAAAACATCCATGTCCTATTTTACTTATTGATGATGGAATATTAATTGATTTTAATGATGAACATCCATTAAAACATGCATTTCCTAATTTAGTAATTGAAGATGGAATAATAAATTTATTAATATCTTTCTTTTCAATATTCTTTCCATTGATTATTTGTAGATTTTCTGGTATTTGAACACTAACTAGTACTGGTTCATTCATAAATATTCTATCTTCACTAATAAATTGTAAATTATCTATATTCATAGATGTTAATGATGAACATTCATAAAAACACCAATATCCTATTGATATAACTGATGAAGGTATATTAATTGATTTTAATGATGAACATCCATTAAAACAATCATCTCCTATTTCATTAATTGATGATGGTATATTAATTGATGTTAATGATGAACATCCATAAAACAATGATATCCAAGTGATTTAACTGATGATGGTATATTAATTGACGTTAACGATGAACAGTATTCAAAACATCTACTTCCTATTTCATTAATTGGTGTTGGTGTATTAATTGATATTAATGATGAACATCCATAAAAACATCCATCTCCTATTTTACTAATTGTTGATGGTATATTAATTGATGTTAATGATGAACATTTATAAAAACAACATTTTCCTAATACACTAATTGAGGATGGTATATTAATTGTTGTTAATGAATAACAGTATATAAAACATTCATATCCAAGTGATTTAACTTCTGATGGTATTGTATTTCCATATTTCTTTCTATCTTTTTTTGTATATTCTATATTTTTACAGATATTTCCTTGTTCTTTCTCTTGTAAATATTCTGAATAATTTACTAAATACCATATTACATATTTAAATATTCTTCCATCTTTAAATATTTCATCATCATATTCATAAACATGGAATGTTTCAATATTAGTAAACAATTTTCTTGAATATTCATTTAATGGAATTGGATTAAAATGAAATCGTTCAATATTTCCTTGAAATCTTTTAATTCCTATTTCTAAATTAATGAAATCATTAATATCATTAAAATACTTTGATGTTATCATTATTTCATTATATCCTAATTTCATTATTGTTTTATTATTTATTAGTTGTTTTTATTAGTTCTTTTATTTTTATATTTTAATTTCTTCTTTTTTATTCTTTATCATCATTCTATTTTTATTAATTGATATTTGTTATGAAAAACATTAATTAATAAGAAATAAAATAAAATGATAATTATTTTTATTTTTAATAAATTATAATTATTAAATATTTCATTTTATTTTATATTTTATTCATTATTTCATTTTATATTTTATTTTTATTTAATAATATAATAATAAAATATGATAAAAGATAATAAATACAATAATATTCGCTACAAAAAAAGGAAATGAATAGAAATGAAGAGAAAGAATGATATAAAAAAAATGAAATTAAGAAGTAGAAGAAGATGAAAAGAATAAAAGTAGAAAGTTGAGATTATAAAATGAAAGAAGATAAAAATGAATAATTCAAAAAGAGATAATAAAAGATGAAAATAATGATGAAATAATGGGTGTGTTTTTTATTATAGAAATTAGAAATATGTAATAAAAAAGTGTTTAATTTATTGATGCAAATTATTTAACATTATTTTATTTATGCAAATTATTTTATTCATTTTTATTTTTATGATTTTTATTTATATGTATTATTTCTTTGTTTATTTTGGTCCTAGATTGAAATATTATTTAAATGAATATGTTTATATTAATAATTAATTAGATAAATTAATTATAAATCAATTAGTTTTATGTTTGATATTCATAATTTATTATTATTATTGTTTCAATATCAGTTTCTCATTTGAATTTATGTGTTAATGAAGATATTGTAAATCAAATTGTTTAATTATATTATTTTATTGTTTACTTCATTTTATAATGAATAATAATAAGAATATATTTGAAATTATCAATTAATGTTGATAATAATCAGAATATAACAATTAAATGAATTAAATGAAATAATGAATTGATATTATTATTCATGAAGATATGAAAATGATAAGAAATAATAAATAGAATTTATTGTTAATTTTCATTTAAAAATAAATAATCTTTTTGTATGTAATTTTATATAAATTCAAATTAAATAAATAATAGAAATTTAATGAAAATATCAAATAATAAAAAAGGGAGTAATCATTATTTTTATTTTATATTAATTTTAATTTGTCTTTCATTTTTAATGATTAAGAAATAACAACAATTTCAAATAAATAAAATTAATGTTATGAAAAATGTTAAAAATAAGAGTATTGTTATAAAGATAATCAATATAAAGTTATGAGTATGAAAAATAGATGAAAATAATAAAAATGGAATATTTCTAATATATTATCAAATATAGATAAAAGGGAGTATAAAAATAAGAAATGAAAAAAGAACAGAGAATAAAGAAGTGTGAAATACTGAATTATTGATTTTTCATTTATCAAATGA
>NW_001854635.1:0-1287 GCF_000209125.1 Entamoeba dispar SAW760
AAATACTGGGAAGATAAAAAAAGGGATATATAAGTTATATAAATGTTATAAGTTATATAAATGTTATAAGTTATATAAATGATATAAGTTATATAAATGATATAAGTTATATAAATGATATAGATATGATATAGATATAGATATAGATATGATATATAAAAGACATAAGAAAGATAAGATATAAAATAAACAGACTAGGAATAATAATAAAAGTACATAGTCATATAATAATATAATAATATAAGAAAATATATGATAGTCATAGTCATAAGTAAGTAGGATAACGGTAGGTTCATATCAAGTAGGATACACCCGTTCCCATCCGAACACGGAAGTAAAGATGCTTAGAGCCTGATCAGTACCATTATGTTCACACAGATGGGAACGTCAGGTAATCTACCTTTTTGTTTTTATATAGAGAGTTTTTTTTTAAATAAAGGAATAAAGGAATAAAGGAATATAGAAATATAGAAATATAGAAATAAAGGAATATAGAAATAAATACATACATAGATATATAAATAAAGATATATATAAATAAATAAATAAAGAAATATATATATATATATAAATAAAGAAATATATATATAATAGAATATAAAGGTTATAGAAGTTGAAAGGGATTAAAGTAAAGTAATCTAGTCAATAAGAAGACGAGCTTGGCAGGGATCGAACCTGCAATCCCCAGATTCGTAGTCTGATGCGTTTCCATTGCGCCACAAGCCCTATAACATTCATAAAATACTGGGAAGATAAAAAAAGGGATATATAAGTTATATAAATGTTATAAGTTATATAAATGTTATAAGTTATATAAATGATATAAGTTATATAAATGATATAAGTTATATAAATGATATAGATATGATATAGATATAGATATAGATATGATATATAAAAGACATAAGAAAGATAAGATATAAAATAAACAGACTAGGAATAATAATAAAAGTACATAGTCATATAATAATATAATAATATAAGAAAATATATGATAGTCATAGTCATAAGTAAGTAGGATAACGGTAGGTTCATATCAAGTAGGATACACCCGTTCCCATCCGAACACGGAAGTAAAGATGCTTAGAGCCTGATCAGTACCATTATGTTCACACAGATGGGAACGTCAGGTAATCTACCTTTTTGTTTTTATATAGAGAGTTTTTTTTTAAATAAAGGAATAAAGGAATAAAGGAATATAGAAATATAGAAATATAGAAATAAAGGAATATAGAAATAAATACATACATAGATATATAAATAAAGATATATATAAATAAATAAATA
>NW_001854634.1:0-2675 GCF_000209125.1 Entamoeba dispar SAW760
GAATTAAATTATATTTACAAAATAAATAAATATAAAGAATTACAAGAGAAGTTAATACAAAATAGAGAAATAATTTAAGTAGAAATAATACTTGTAATATTAACAATCAATGGGTTGATACATAAAGAATCAGTAAGAAGATTAAAGACACTAAAATTACAAATTGACTTCAACAAAATACTACGAACAATCATTATTAAAAACATGAAAGACTTAATGTTCTACACAGGAAACACTGGCAACACATTAGAAGAGGAACCTTCTAATTCTCATATGTTAGAAATGAACTCTATTGTAGAAGTAGAGCATATTGAAGAAACTGAAACAATCACTTCTCAATAACCATGAAATCTAATTGTGGATATATCTATTAATTGATATTTTTTTTTTTTTTTATTTTATATTTATTTATTTTATTCTTCTTCTTTTATCTTTATATCTATTATATATTTCTTATTTTATTATTTATGTTATATTCTTAAGATCCTTTTATCAATGCAGAATATACAACAAATTTTGTTGCCATGGCTATTGAGTAATGTAATAGAGTCTTGTAAAGAAAATCAAACAACAAACAGATATTCAAGTTCAAAGAAAAGAAAGAACTTCAATAACAATAAAATGCATAATAATTATGATAAAAGAAATAACAAGAAAATAGTGAATAGAAAAAGAAGAATAGAAATAAAAACTAATTAAAAGTAGTTAATTAAGTATTAATAGAACTTGTGTCTATTGTTCCTTGCTCAGGGGAGACTAATCCCGTCCCTGAGCTTTAAATGTATTTGTTCTTCAACTATTAGCTTATTCTTTGCTTTTAGTTGTTGAACGGTGAGAATTTTCTTTTCTCATTTTTGATGTGAAATAGAGTATTTAAACATCCCTTATTTAGATATTCATTATTAAATTTCTTTTTAATTTCGATGGGTTTAAATTTCTTCTTCTTTATTTTCTTATTTTAAGGAGAGTATATAATTACTACTGTATTGCTTTTGGCTAATATTCTTTTAGCCTCATCCACTTGACCCTTTTCTTTTGATAATCTTTCTTATATTATCATTTATACTTGTATTCTAACAAGTAATAATAACATCTTTATAAATACCCATTCGTTTATTGTCAATGATATTCTGTCATTGTAATTAATAAACACTGCTATTCTTGCAGTACTGGGTAAGATGTTTTTCTAACCAAACGCAACGCCATAACCAGTCCATGACTGGGGGGAATCGAAGGATGGAAATATTTTAGGGATCTGTGTGGTGTCTCTGACGTGCTACCTTCGAATCCAAGAAGAATAGAAATAAAAACAAATAAGAAAGAAAGTAAATATAATGATAATAAATATTATACAAATAAGAAATCTAAATTATTAACAACAAAAGAAATTCAAAAGAAAATTAAAAGAATAACAAGAAAATGGGAGAAATGAGAATATTCAGAAATAAATAAAAAGTATGAAGATAAAGAAATGGTATAATATTCTCCAAGAAGTATATTCAATAAGAAAGAAGAAAACACTAGAGAAAAACAAAGAAGAATTCAAAGATAAAACAAAAGATTGGAAAAGTGAAGATATTAAAACAATCGAAGAAGAAATCAAACACAAAAATCCAATCAAAGAAATGAACGATAGATGTAAATATGCAAGAATAATAAATGAAAAAGAAAATAAAGGGAAAACACAAGATAAAGAAGAGAAAAAGGAAGAAGAAGGCAACAAAGAAGAAATTAACACACTTCAAAATCAAATCAAAGAATTAGAAGAAACTATTAAAGAACTTCAAACAAAAAAGATGGAAGAAGAACGAACTATTTCAGATGAAATGATTCAAAAAGCACGAGAAACAGTCAGGAAAGAGTTTGAAGAAGAAATAAAAAAGATTCAAACACAAATAAACAATGTTCAAAACACATGTAATGAAATAAGAAAACTCTAAATTAAAAGAGGAAAATAAGACATTACAAGGAAAAATAAATGAAGCAAATGGTAGAAGGATCATAGAAGTAGGAGGTAAGGATGAAACCATCCTCACGCTCCGAGCTAGCTGTGAGAAGCTGAAGAAAGAGAAGGACGAAGTCCTTAAGAGTGCTGAGCTGGAGAAGAAGAAGGCTGATGCGCTGGAGAAGAGTGCTGATGAGCTGGAGAAGAGTGCTGAGCTGCTAGAGAAGAACATAAGAGATAAAGAAAATCAAATCTCTGTATATCAAAAAAGTGGGATTGAAAACTATGAGATTGCAGAAAAAACAAAAGAAGAATTAGACCATACACAAAGAGAAAATGAAGAACAAAATCAAATAATATCAAATCATCATCAATTTATTATTTATTTTTTATTTCATAAATAAAGAAGAAGAAAACAATAATATTAATGATAAGTACCAACAAATACTGAGAACATCATCATCGTGGACAATATAAATGAATAAAACTATAATTATGAAAAATACAATTCTGGAAATAAAAGAGCAAAACACTGAATATCAAAAAACAAGAAATAATAATCAATCAAGAAGAAAAGAAAACACAATAAATCAAACAAATAGAATTTTAATTGATGTGTTTATTGTTTTGCAATTAATTTGTTAAATAAGAAATTAAATAAGAAATTAAGAAATGAACAAATAGAAAACATAATAAAAGTAATAAATAATAATGTAAATAATGATAAATA
>NW_001854634.1:2775-4055 GCF_000209125.1 Entamoeba dispar SAW760
AAATAGGAAATGATTGTTTTTGGTAAATGGTATTCATTAAAATCAATTAATACTTCATTGTCAATTCTTGAATTTGGTAATGGATGTTTTTATATATGTGATGTGAAGTGATATTAAAGAAGAATGCTAAAATACAAAAAATTATTTCATTTATGGTAATTGATAAAATAAAAATACAATGTAAGTACAATGTAATGTAGAATGAAATAGAAACAAATAAGTTATAAATAATTAATACATTTATTTTCTTTCTTAATTACATTATTTCTTATTCTTAATCTATTCATTTCTGTTTATTATTTCATGTTCTTTTTTCTTAGTATTTCATATTTTAATAATGAAATCTGAATTATTTCTTTTAATAATAATCATTAGTTTCTATCTTCTTATGATTATTTATTATCATTTAAATATATAATTGTAAATGAAACAGTATAGATAATAAGATATCATATTTATTAGATTTAATCAAATTATATTTTTATACTTATTCTCTGTTATCAACAATGATTGATCAGATTGATATAGTTATATATTGAAGATGAAAAAGTAAAAAATGCAAGAGATATTGAAATAGTGTACAATTAAATGACTAAAAAACAAAATAGAAAATCCTTATTATCACTCTTTTTATTTTATTAAATTAACACTATTTCATTTTATAATTATTATCGTTGTATTGTAATGTTAAAATGATATTGAATTTATTTATTATGAAAATAAAACAATAGAATAAAAGAATCTAATTAAATTAGTTTGGTTCATACTTTTTTATTTTTAAGTTAATAATATATTAGTTCTTCTATTTTGAATTCAATATAAATAACAAACAACACATTCATTAACCATAATATTACCAATCATATTTATCTTATTGTATTTTATTGATAATTCAACTATTATAAATTTCATTTTATTTTTGGTTATACTATTTTAATTTCTTTCATTCTGATTGTTTAAACAATATTTATACCATTCTCTATGTGCTAATCAATATAGAATATAAAAATAAATAAATTAATGATTGATATTTGAATGATCTTCTATAATAAATAATCTAAATATGAAACAATGAATATAATGAAAGAAGAAAATAAAATAGATGGAAACAAAACTTAATTCATATTAAATTCATTAAATTATACAACATTGAAGCAAACAAAATGAAATATTCAACAAACACAAGTATTGTCAATGTTTTTCTAAGCTTTTTTATTGTATTTCAATCACAAATCATTTGTATATTATGAATAAAAGAAGTAAAATTGAATTAAATTAAA
>NW_001854633.1:0-4085 GCF_000209125.1 Entamoeba dispar SAW760
TTTTTTTTAGTATTTTAAATATTAACAAACTGCTTCATACAATTATAAATGATTTGTAACATCATTGTTAGTGTTTTTTCATGTGATATAATATCAATTAAACTAATACAACTATTCCAAATAGAAATAATAGTATTTGCAATGTTTTCTCCATCTTTAATTTCTATATGATTTTTATATTTTTGTTGTTCAGAAACTAATGCTAAAATAAGTTTTTTCATTTCTTCCTGAAAATTACTGAGTTTTGCCTATCTCATAGTTAATAAATTTTATTTCTACTTTCTACTTAGTAATAAAGATAAATAACTTCCAAACAGTTAACCATGTTTTAAAAGTTGTTTCTGAAAGTCCTTTTGATGTTTCAATGAACTTTCTTATTTGTTGTTCAGAGAGTTGAATTTGTTGCATATTTCTTTATTATCTTTGGTATTAGTTTTGAAGTTGAAAGAATGAGAGTTTTCTTCTTTTGTATATGTAAAAATCCACACTTCAGTAAGAACAGAAAATAATAAAAACAATTTTTCATTTTTTTGTTATTCAATTCTGTTTTTTTTTGGATAGTTTTTGTTTTAATGAATAAGTTATTCTCTATCATCAAAAAACCGTAACATTAATAAAAAACAATTCATTGATAACATTTCGATTGTTGAGAACATACAGGGATTTGAGAAAGAACAGACAGAACAAAGGAGCAATTAATTTATAGTAGCAAAAATTGATAAAGGATAATAATAATAAAAATTAAATCAAGAAAGAGTTTTATTACTATCATGGTAATAGAATAAGCATTAGATCTTATTGATAATGGCCATCATCAAAATGATGACTATTGTCATACTTTAGATATTTGTATTTTCTCTTTTATAGATACAAATATAAAAAGAGAAATAAGAGGTACTATAAGAGTTAGAATTTAAAAGACAATTCACGTTGTAATGATTCAAGAATATTTTGATTGAAAGATATTAGATACCACTGTTCTTTATAACAGATTAATATTTGAGTAGATATGTAATTGTTTTTATCTTTTTTAATCTTTTGAGTGATTTCTTTTTTTTGTTTTATATTAATTTTAAATTCTCGATAATTCTTTGTTAATTCATTTAATCGTTCAGTTCCATATTCCATACTCTTCTTATCTTTTGCTGTTAATGAAATAAGTTCATTTGTTTCTTCTTCATCTAATAAATCTAGTACTTCTTTTTCAATATAATGAACAAATTGATCTTCATCCTCAAATTGTAATTCAACTTCCCCAAAATACCAAGCAGAACAATCAGTCATTTCTCCATTTAAAGCCATAACTAAAGCACCACAAACTTGTGGTTGAAGTGGTAATTCAATTTCTTCAATAAAAACTTCTTTTGATAATTCTCTTATGGCTCGACTAAAGATATTAGATTGAGGGCCTTTTGCAACAATACTTTCATCAAATACATCATAGTCAACTTCACATCTTTCCATTAGTGCTTGGATATCTGCTTGATCCCATTTTAGAATATGACGAAGTTCTAGAGTTAAACCAACTTCAACTGTATAGTCTTCACTTTCTCCAGCAAGTTCAATTAATGGATTTTCTTCATGTGGATTTAATTTATGTTCTTTTAGAGTCACTTCGTTATTTAATTGGTCTTTTATTTGAATAACATTATTTGGTTGTTCAGTGCCATCTTTTCCTTCTTCTTGAACATCTTCTTTTACATTTTTTAAATCAACAAAGAATTTCTTTTGTAATTGACTTTGCTTAACAACATTTCGTTCGTCTCCATATCCATAAAAATGGAAGGCATTGTCTTGTTCAATTAATTCTAAATCTTCTTTACTAAGTTCTTTTTGTTCCTTAAGACCACTATACAAATTATTAATTCTTTGAAACGCTTGATCCCTTTCACTGATTTCACTTTGTTCATCAATAAATTTCTTTTTAGTTTTTAATGTATATTTGGGAGTGTATTCTCTCAAAACTTTTTTTTTTGCTTTTAATTCAAGAGTAGTTTCTTGAGGTTTAATAAAATCATCACCATCAAATACTGAAGAAGAGATATTAGATTTTTCAGTAGGAATGGTTGTAGGAATAACTTCTTTCTTTTTGTCAACATATTCATAAGATCTTATAATATTCATTGAAGGTAGAGACAACTGAATGTCTTGTTTTATTGAATTGGAACATAACTTTCTTCTAGAAATAAATGCATCTTGTTTAGTGAATACACCGAGATACATTCGTTTTGCAACTTGAGTACAGGTGATATTATCATTTGTTGTTGGTACTCGAAGAATAAGAACAACATAAGTACTCCTTTCTAATAAGGTCTTAGCATTATATAAATCATATTCGTCAGTAACAACATTTAATTTATTGTTAAACTTATCTTTAAATATACACCCTAAAATTCCATGTCTTGCTAGTAAAGCTTGTCCACGAGCAAGGAGATGATTATGGAAAACTTCGTCTATTTTAAGTTGTCGTGACTTAATAGAGGAGAGTCTATTGATGATTATTTGTTTTGCAAAAGGATAAGGAGGGAAAAATGATAATGTCATTGAAATAAAATTTCCTATTACATTAACATTTGGCCTAATAGATTCAATAAATGATTTCATACATCTTAGTGTGTAATGATAGAGATAAGGAGTAGAAGCAAGATGAATTTGAACATCAGATGGTCCAATTTGTAAAGGGTCCATTAAATAACGAGATTTTTTTTAAACTTTCATAATTTTGTTATTTATAGTTCCTATAAATAGAAACAGATAATAAAAAAATTATAAATTATAATAATAAATTAAAATAGAATGAAACTATAAAAGCCCATCTGTTTTATTGTTAAGTTCAGATGAACGCTCCAAGGTTTGATCAAAATAAAAAGAAAGAATTTATGCTTCGAACAGGATTTTCTATGGGAGTAACTGTTGTTGTTACATTTACACTTGCTTTTTCAATTCTTTTTATTATTGGACAATCAACATTATCTGCATTAGGGAATTCATTTGTTTTTTCAGTTCTTATGATGATAAATACATTAGTTTTATCATTAATTTGTAATAGTTTGTTTAAATTTAAAGTAAATGATATGAATAAAATAATAACTATTAGATAACAGTAATTATTTAGATGATTATTCAAAGTTATTTAAATCAACACAATCTATTTTGAGAGTCAGTACAATTTTTGTTATGTCAATTTTAATTGGATATTATTCAATGAATGCATTAAAAAATGGATTAATTAATGAAGAAGATACATATGAAGTTGATGAATTTTCTATGTTATTTTCAGTTGTTGGAATCTTCTTTGGAATATCAAATTCATTTATTTATGTTTTCTTAGATACTCTTTATATTCAATATTTTGTAAAACAAATAAATGAAGGGGATATTCAATACATTTCATTTGTAGTAGGTAAACAAACATTTATCTCATTTATTTTAAATTTCATAATTTTCATATTTAGTGTTGTTGTAGTAAAAGTATATGTATTCTTCTTAGCTGGATTTGGACTAGATTTAGAAGTATATACTTTACCATTTGATACTGTTGATTTAATAAGATATATGATGATAATATTATTGTTCTCATTTAGTAGTAGATTCTCATTCAAGTTCCTTTCATATAGGATGAGTTTACAATGAATGAATATTTAATTGATTCCTTTTCTTTTTAAAAATTAATTTAATAATTAAAACAAAGTACAATTAGAATAGTAGTAGTAAAGTTTAAGTAAAAAGAAAAACGTTTATTCATTCTGGTGATAATTGTAAATCTAATGGTGATATACATAATCCAGATGAAGGAGATAATGAAGCTGAATTACTAGTTGAATGAAACGAATTAATAGGACTTTTTAAATGAAAAGTTCTTGACATACTTGAAGTTCTAGGTTTAACAAAATCTTTATTAATAACAAAGAATTGAGGATGTTCTCTTCTGATTTTACTTCTTCTATAAATTGTTGTATCACTAACGTTTGGATTTATTTTATAATTATAAGATGGTATAAATGAATCAATATAAAAGAAATCATTATCATTTCTAAGTTCTACTCTAACTAATGCCATTGTCGAATGATCTAATTTTCCAGGGG
>NW_001854633.1:4185-6505 GCF_000209125.1 Entamoeba dispar SAW760
ATTCCCCAATTGATTCTATAGTTTCAGAAAGAGTATTAGAATGAATTACATATTGCTCAATAGAATTTTCAATTGATTTAATTTTATCGTGTTTGCTTTCTCCAATTGATGATACCCCAATAATTTCAGGATCAAAGTTATCATTTATCCCATCACTACACATAAATATTAGATCTCCATCATAACATTCACTATATGTTAAAGAGGCATTACCTAAATCAGGTGCTCCTTCTTTACCATTACCAATTCTTCCTTGTGAATTAGAAACATCTACCAAATGATGAACAGTTAAATTCACTCTTTAAAAAATATCATAAAAATTATAACAAACCGCTCAAACTTTCACGAGAAGAATAATTATAAATCGTACGAAGTGTTGAATTGGAATATAAATACGATCTACAATCACCAATGTTTAATGTAATAATGCCAAATTTTTTATCTCTAGAATCTAACTGAACAATTGCTTGTAATTGAATTGTTGTAGCCCCAATAAGATATGATTTCTTTTCATTTTCTGCAACAACAAAAATATTGTCATGTGCATCTGAAATAGCTCTAATCATGCCTTCTGCTATTTCTTTAATATTTGAACATTCTCTAATTTCTCTTGCAAGTGATTGAACTGCAGCCTGTCCAGCAGCTGTTGCAGCCAACTTTGGTGCAATACCAATACTACACCCATCACATAGACATTGGATAATAGTATTATTATAAAGAAGTAATTGATAATAATCACAAATTGGATTTCCTATCTTTTTACCATTTATAATTGGGTATGTACTCATTGATGTAAATGCATAATGATTACTCGAACTGATAATTGGATAAATTGGATCATATTCTCCTGAAACAAAAGCATGAATTGGAGTAATATCAGGTTTGATAAAACTATAACTGTGATATAAATAACATATTATATTATTAATAAAAAAAAATTATAAGAAATGAATATAGCCATACCTTTGAATTTGACTTAAGTCATTTACTAAAGAATCATAAAATAATTTGAATGTCTTTTTATTGGATTTCTTACTATCACCTTTCATTTGATTTTTAGTTCTAACCTCTTAATTTTCTTCTTCTCTGAAAAAAAGGATAAATATAGTGTATTTCGTTGTTTGGTTTTTTACTTTTTGTTCAGTTTATTTTCGTTCTTTTTAACTTCCTCCTTTTGAATTCTTGTTGTGTTGGCATGAATGCAACTTTGTTATTTTTTCTCTTTTCTTCTTTTTTAAATCCTCTTTTAAAAGCGAACTTTTTTTGGACTGCTTGTTTTATGATGGAATGTTAACAATCATTTACCCTCCTAAATTAATAATTATTATTTCATAATTTTTTTTTATTTAAGCTTACTCCAAAAATTGTTTTGATGATTTTTTAACTTTCTCTAATTGATTTTTATTCTTTTTATTTTAGATTATTGCTATATATTACATTTTTATATTTTGTTATTTATCTCATTTCTTTATCACAAAACAAATTAAACTCTTAATTCATTTCGGTATTTGTTTGAATTGTCATTTAATTATTATTGAACATTAAATGACCTTACTTTGGAATGGAGAAAATCAAAACCATTAACATAACATACTGCCAATAGGAATAAAGGATCTGAAGATAAAAGTTAATTTGAACTTTGTAACAACAAGCTATTTTAAATTACTTATACAAAATTTAGAGAAACATCTATTTTCTTATTTTCAGTAAATAACACTCAATTCACAAATATAGAAGAAGACATTTCAATTCCAATGGGGTATTTTTCAAGAGTATTTCTAGATAACGATACAGATTTTGAAGATGATTTTGTTGAATCAACTAACTCAAAACTAAAGATTGTATTTTAAATAACATATTTTTATTTGTGTTTTTTTTCAAAACCATTAACAAAAAGTTTTACAATAAAATTATTGTTTTCTTTTTTTGGTTCAAATTAACTAAAAAAATAAAGATGAATGTTCTTATTGAAATCCTCCTTATTTGGTATTGCGTTGCCATTCCATCTATCAAATTAATTGAAAAATTTCCATATGAAGAAGAAGGAGAAACAAAAGATTGGGAGACAGGATTTGTTTCAATTAACAATATAGTCAAAGAATTTAATTATGGTTTGTTAATACTTAAATAGATTTAAAAGAAGAGAAGAATTAATGATATGAAAAGCTGTAATTTTTGATATTAGAACAACAAAAGAAATTAAAATCAACTTTTGTAATGGACATGAAAGTAGTATTTATATGATTGAATCAATAATTAATGAAACACTAATATCAACATCTTGGAATACTCATAACATTGAATGTAATAATGGAGGTAG
>NW_001854632.1:0-1195 GCF_000209125.1 Entamoeba dispar SAW760
CAAAAATAATAATAATTAAGAAATTATATGAATAATAAATAATAAAATAAAAAAGAGTGATAAAAGAAATTGTAGTTTAAAAAAGATAAAATATAAATTATAAAAGAAGTAATTAAAATATTCAATTTAATTACAAATAATATTAACATTAATTCTATTATTTTAATTAAAAATAATATTTTAATAATAAATTAAAGTGAAATAAAAATTTTAAAGAATGATATAATGAAGTTATTTATCTCAATAAATAACTTATTTAATCTAATTTATTTCATTGTAATGATGAATTATTAAAATTGAACAATAAATAATAAATATAATATATAATTAAATAAATCTATTGAATGAATTTTATCATATTATAATTCTTTCTTCATAAAAAGAAATTATGATGAATTTGTATTTTTATTATTTTGTTTATATTTTTTATTTTATTTTAAAAAATGATAGAATAATTACAATTCAAGAATACTACAGAAGATATAAAAAATAATAAGAAAAGAAGGAAAAATCAATATCAACTATAAATGATAGAACAATGATGAAAATAAATATTATCTATATAGAATAAAATATATTAATTATTACATTAAACATTATTATAATAACACTATCACCATAATTATTCTTCAATCATTTTTATATATCATTCTAAGTATTTCAACAATAATCAAATAGAAACAAATAGTATCATCATAATAGAAATACATCATATAATAAAACTCAAAGAATATATAAACAATATCAAAATAAAGAACAAAAAACAAATAATAGAAATACAAAATTAAATATTTGAAAAAATTCTTTAAAGATCAAATTAAAATACTTACAATATAAGAAGTTGAAGAAAATAAGAAGAATAATAATAAAGAATATAAACAACAATAAGAAAAGTATTTACTTTGAAGAGAAAAATAAATAGAAATGAAGAAAAATATCAACAAATAACTAAATTGAATTAAATGATAAATATTTAAATAAAAAATATGCAATAGTTGATGAAAAATGATGATAAATAGAAGAATATTAATAAATTAACAAAAGATATTATTTCATAAAAAGAAAAATGAGATGAGATAAATACTCAAAACAAGAGAGTAATAAAATATTAATTGAATTCATGTTGATCAGAAATGAAAGATCACAAATAAAAATCTATCACACAGTATTCATGATGTTAATTTTCTAATACAAA
>NW_001854632.1:1295-4681 GCF_000209125.1 Entamoeba dispar SAW760
AAAACAAATGATCAAATAAACTATTACAAATACGTCCAAAGAATGAAAAGAATAGAAATAAAAGTAAGAATAAATTGTAAAGAATAAGAATGAATTATAAAATGTTAAAATAAAGAAAGAGATAACATCCAAAAACCATAAAGATGATAAATATCAAGATAATATTACTACAATTAATTTATTGAAATGAATCTATGAAAATAACACCTTATAAATTTCATAAATAATAATTTATATGATATACTAATTGAAAATATAATTAATAATAGAATATATATATATAATCACTCTAGATGAATTAAATCATGTAAATAAATTCATTACTAATTGAAAATTATATTAATTTGATAAAATAAAATATTTATTAAATATTTAGAACATCAAAAGAATTTCTTATTGAAATTATTTAATGAATTGTTATATAATGGTAATAAAACAAATATTCAATTTGTTCAATGAAGAAAAATATTAATATATAAGAAATGAGATAATTAGATAAATATAATTATAGATAAATAAGTTATTTAAATTATCTGTTAAAAATAAATATTCATCAATATTGAAGATAAAGAAAAATAAATGATATTAAATCAAATTGAAAAACAATTATCATAAAATCAAATTTGATGTAAAAAATATACATATGTATCAAAAGAATGATTATTATACAATACTGTAATCAATTAGTTATTAATTAAGGTTAAATGGAAGTGTGTAGAAACATATTATGATATTTCTAAAATATATGATAGTATTAATCATCAATTTGTTAAACAATATTTAATTTATTTTAATATCACATTAATTGTAATTAATAGCATATTATATATATTAAATATTACACAACTCCAATTACATTATAATCAACAAATTGAATGTATAATTAATGTAGAAAGATGAATAATACAAAGTGAAGTTTATCTTATCTATTTTTATTATCTAAACAATTATTTAAACAAATTAATAAATTATCTATTAAAATGAATTGAGAAGAAAAACAAGTATAGTTAAAAACATATATTATAATTTATGATTTAAAGATAATACCCAAATGATGAATGAAAAAAAACACAAATTAATAAATGAAATATTTAAGGAAGATCACGAAAAAACAATAAGAGAAAAAGGAAGAGAAATGAAGAGAAAGAATGATATAAAAGAAAAAAGTGAAATTAAGAAGTAGATGAAGATGAAAAGAATAAAAGTAGAATGTTGAGAATATAAAATGAAAGAAGATAAAAAAGAATAATTCAAAATGAGATAATAAAAAATGAAAATAATGATGAAATAAAGGATGTATTTTTTATTATAGAAATTAGAAATATGCAATAAAAAAAGCGTTTAATTTATTGATGCAAATTATTTAACAATATTTTATTGATATAAATTATTTTATTCATTTTTATTTTTATAATTTTTATTTTTATAATTTTTATTTATATATATTATTTATTATTAGTGTTTATTATATAATCAGTTATTAATGTTATATGATTAATATATAATATGTATTAAATAATATATAATAAATAATAATTTCATATGATATAGATATAAGATATAAAAATTAAATAAATAATAATAAATGATAAAGAAATAATAAGAGAAAAGAAATGATATAATAATAAATAAAATATATAAATGAAAAGATAAATAAAATCAATATAATATAATATAAATAATAATAAATATAAAGAGAAAATAGATATAAATTATAAAAATATAATAAAAATGAAAATAAGATAAAGAAATATATTAATATATAATAAATTATATATAAATAGAAGTGTATTAATATATAAAATAAAAATATAAATAATAAGAATATAAAACTAATAAAATATGATAAATATAATAATAAAGAGATAATATGATGATATATATATATATATATATATATATATATATATATATATATATATATATATATATATATATATATAATACAATAACAGAAATAAATATAATAATAAAATATATAAATATATAAAAATAAAATACATAAATAAAATAATAATAACATAATAATAAAAATGTATAATTACATTGAATCAAATATCATTTCTGAATCATTTATATTTCATAACAATTTACCATAAAATGATATAAAATATAAAGAAATATAAATGAATATAGAATGAGTATTTAATTTACTTTTTTATTTTTTTATTTTTTTTTAGGAGCAAAATAATAAAAACTATTATTTTATTGATGCAAAATATTTTGCCCCTTATTGATATTTCTTCTTTTCTTTTCATTTATTTTAATATGAATAAAGAGATTTGTTATTATTTGAATTGTTATTAATCATCACGATTTTCTTATTTAACATCTTATCATTCTTTTATCATTATTTCTTCTTTTGATTTATTATTTCATTAATTATTTTCTTCTTTTATTCTTTATTTTATTTTATTAAAACTATTAACAATTTTTAAATCATTTATCTTATTTCAATTATCCTTATTTTCTCTCTTGTATTCCTTTTAATTAATTCTCTTTCTTTTTCTGATAAATGTTCTTATTAAACTCATCATTTGTCCATTTCTCATTACATTCTTCTCAATGACTTCAGACAATACAGATGAAATTGGTTTGAAATAAATCTACAAAGATTCTTGTATAACATCGACACCTCATATCATTGCATTTCAGGTGATCATTTCTTTCATACAATAACAGGAGGAATCGATTATTAACTGATCTTTATAAAAATTACACCAATTTCTAATACTCTAGTATTCATCAAATATCTCTAACAAGATATGTCTTTTATCTTCTTCTGGACACTCCAAGTGTTTCTGGAGGGATTTCATTGAACTAACTCTTTCTTGTGACTTACTATGAAATCATTTTGTTCATCAAATCAGATGACTTAAATATGAAATGACAAAGAAAAGTGAGAAAGTAGAATATTCATTGTTGACTTTTAACATGTTTCAGATTTATTCAATAATTAAAATCATAATCAAATAGTATTCATTATAGTTATATTATAATATAAAACAATTATAATAAAAACAAAAAATAAAATAACAAAATAATAAGAAGATTCAAAATAATAATAATGTTTTAATGAAAAAGAATAAACATCAATGATATTTCTATTTGATGATATTCATTTGATGTAATTACTATCACATTTGAATCATTGTATGATGGTTTATATCTGTTTTATTAAATGATATTTAATTTGTGTGAATTTATCAAATGATTTAAAATAGAAATGAATAATATTGTATTCATTGTATTATAGTGTGTTATTATTATGATTGATGAATAAATGATATTTTATTTGAAAGTTCAATTAATCATAAATAATAACAAATAATTGAATGAAGAATTAAATTAAAGAAGAATAATGATTATAGTTAAATGAGTAAATG
>NW_001854631.1:0-8350 GCF_000209125.1 Entamoeba dispar SAW760
ATTTATTTTATATGTTTATATTATTTCATTTTATTGTATTTATTTTATTTATTCTTCTTTTTATTTTCATTTGATATTATTTTGTTATTTTATATGTTAAATTATTTATAATTATATTATTATATTATTTATTAACATATTTTATTTATATTTATATTTTATATTATTATTGTTGTATAATTATTTGATTATAATTTATTGAAATGATTTAAATTAATATAAATGAATGTAATTATGAATTAAATAATTTTATATTTTATTATTTCTTTTATTTATCATTCTTCATTATTTGATATATTATTTTGTTCATTGATATTTTATGATTTGAATATTATATTTATCATTTATTATTTATTTTATCATATTTTATTAAATATTGAAATATTATATAAATACTTTATTATTTAATTTATCAATTAATACATTCATTTATTTATATTTTATTCATTATATTATTTTATTTATATTATTTCTTATTTAAATAATCATTTTAAATATAAAATAATAATAAAAATAAAGAATAAATTAAGAATGAATAAAAATAAAAGATAATAGAATAAATGAAGTCATAATTATTTGTCATTAATTATATCATTAATTATATTATTATTTATTATAAATATATTGATTATTCATTTATTATTATATCTATTATCTTTTATCCTATTTTATTATTATATTATTAAATAAAAATAAAATATAAAATGAAATAATGAATAGAAAAAATATCAGTTAATAGATATATCCATAATTGGATTTTATGAATATTGAGAAGTGATTGTTTCAGTTTCTTTAATATGCTCTATTTCTACAATAGAGTTCATTTCTAACATATGAGAATTAGAAGGTTCATCTTCTAATGTGTTGCCAGTGTTGAATATGTAGAACATTAAGTCTTTCATGTTTTTAATAATGATTGTTCGTATTATTTTGGGGAAGTCAATTTGTAATTTTAGTGTCTTTAATCTTCTTACTGTTTCTTTATGTATCAACCCATTGATTGTTAATATTACAAGTATTATTTCTACATAAATTAATTCTCTACTTTGTATTAACTTCTCTTGTAATTATTTGTATTTATTTATTTTGTAAATATAATTTAATTCAGTGTTTCTATCATGACATATGGCGACATCGATAATATATCATTTTTTATTTTTGATATTTTGATAATATATATCTGGGTCTTCTAACATTAAAAGAATTGTCACTAACCAATAAATCTTTATTGTAAGTTATAACCCATTTCATTATTATTAATACACTTAGGATGTGTATTAAAATCTATTTCATCAAATTCATTAAAATGGGTAATTAATATATGTTTATATATTTGTTTACATACATAATCGTGTTTTAATATTTGATTCTTCTTCATTACAGGACATCCTAACAAAATATGATTAATAGATGCAATTGTATTAGGACAATGTTTACAATATTTTAAAGCATCACAATTGAGTATTTTAGATTTAATAATTCCTGTCATAGTTACTCCTTCTTGTATCTTTACTACTTGGAAGAAAACATTTCTTTTTATATTTAATGATCTCTATGTTGTTACTGATAATTTATTATTATTAAATATACAATTTACATTTCTTATATATTCACTACATTTCATTTCTTTCCATTCATTTAAATATCTTTCATTTATTTTATTTGTTACAAATTCAATTACTTTGTTTAAATCATGTTTTATTTCATTTATTTGTATTATATTCATCTATTAAAATTAATTTTCTTACAAAATGCTCTCTTCATTCTTTTAATTATTCCATTTGAATTCTCTTTTACTGTTTCTATCATTTCTAATATTTCTGTATTTAATATTTATATTTTAAATATATTCTTAATAATTCTTTACAATATTCATCTTGTGCTGACATTAATCCAATTCCTAATTCATTTATTGTAACATATAATCTACTTTTAGGGATATTTCTACTGTATAGTTGAAGTTGTATCAGTGCCTTTCTTATTTGTTTATCTATATTCTCAAACTTACCAAGTTTCCAATTGACAATACAGAATCAATATCTTAATTTGGAGATTATATCATTATTAATTTTTCTTATTGTATTGAGGCTGCTATATTTCATATTATTTAATGATGATAGAATAGAAGATACATCATTTAATATTCTTGTACAATATTTATTAATATTTATTTTATCTCTTATTTCAATACCAAGATATTTATAATGATTATCATTAGTTACTCTTGGTAATTCTATTAATTCTCCATTTATCTGACCATTGATATTATTCATTATCCCACTCTTTTCTACATTTATTTTTAATCATATTCTATTAAATATTTCATTTGTTAATTTGTTTGTTTTTTCCATTTCATTGATGTTGTTAGTTATTATATTTAAATCGTCCATATATAATATGTGATTTAACTGGACTTGTTTTTCTTCTCATTTCATTTTAATAGATAACTTATTAATTTGTTTATCTAATTATTTAGATAATATATCAATAAATAATACAAATAATAATGGAGATAAACTATCATATTGTATTATTCATCTTTCTACATTAATTATACCTACATTTTGTTGATTATAATATAAATGGAGTTGTGTATTATTTAATATATATAATATACTTTTAATTACAACTAATGGGATGTTAAAGTAAATTAAACATTGTTTAACCCATTGATGATTAATACTATCATATATTTTAGAAACATCATAATATGTTTCTACCCACTTCCATTTAGCCTTGATTAATAACTGAATGATTATAGTATTGTATAATAATCCTTCTTTTGATAATATGTATATTTTTTACATCCAATTTGATTTTGTGATAATTGTTTTTCAATTTGATTTAATATCAATTGATTTCTATCTTCATCTTTAATAAAGATGTGTATACTTTTAACATACAATTTAAACAGGTTATTTGTCTTTAATTTAGTTTATATAATTTATCTCATTTCTTATATATTAATATTGTCCTTCCTTGGATAAATTGAATATTGATATCATTATGATTATACAACCATTTATTAAATAATTTTAATAATAAATTCTTTGGTTGTTCTAAATATTTAATCCAGATGATTGTATTTTATCAATTCCAGGTGCTTTCCAATTAGCAATGGATTTTATTGCATGACTTAATTCATTTAGAGTGATTACGCACCTTCTATTATTAATTCTATTTTCAATTAATATATCATATAAATTAATATTTAGGAAATCTATATTGGTGTTATTTTCATAGATTCATTTCAATAAATTAATTGTAGTAATATTATCTGGATATTCATCTTCTTTATACTTATTTAGAAGTTGTCTCTTTCAATATTTCATCATTTTATAATTCCATCTAATTCTTTTCCAATTATTCTTACTTCTATTTCTATTCTTTTCATTCTTTGGAGGTATTTGTAATAATTTATTTGATCATTTGTTTTTATTTTAATGTGATATATATCATATTTTTTAATATGTAAGATTCTTTTTATTTTCATATATTGGTTATTATGGAGCAAGTCTCTTAATCTACATATTTTTGAATATAATATTCTTTCTATACTTCTCATTTAACTTCTTTCTTGATTCTTATTAATAATGATGTTAATAGTGGAGGTTATAGTTTTAATATAATGGTAGTAATCATCTAATGTATTGATTACTATTTCATTTGTATTAATGATATTAATTATTTGATGTATTTTGTTTTTATTGTAATAATAATTAATAAATTGTACATCTTCTTGTTCTTTCATATGTTCTTCTTTATTTATTCTTATTACTTCATCTTCTTGTATTTCTTCTTTCTTATTTATTTTATTAATTCTTTTATTCAATATCTTTCAATTGGTGTGTTATTAATTCTTCTTCAATTCTTCTATTGACTTCAATTTTAATTTCATTCTTTATTTTAAATGATTTCTTTATTATTTCTTTATATTCATTAATATCTTCTATTTTAATATCAAATTCATGTATTAATCTTTTTATTTCTTCTTCTTTAAGTTGATATCTTAATTTTCTTTCTAATAACTTCAGTGCAAAACATTTATAAAATGTTAGAATTTATTATTCTCTATTTGTTTGCTTCATTTGTTTTTTTGATTGTCATGATCAGATGTGGTGATCTTCTTATGCTGATTTCACATCTCTTCGATTGAATTCTGCGTTAACTTTCTTTTTTTTTGAAAGATCATCTTCAATTGATGATATTTCATCAGCTACTACAACATTGGGGTTGAGGTCATTCACAATTTGTGTTTCAGATGAGTCAGATATAGTGTGATTTATCTATTCTTTCTTCTTTTCTTCTTGTGTAATTTTATTTTGTAATTTAAATAATTTATCTTTCATGAACTATACTTGTTGTGATAAATTATTTACCTCAGACATTTTCTTTTCTGATTCAGCATGGAATTCGAATAATTTTCTATCAATTTCTTGTTTTTTAGTGTTTATCTCATTCTCATGCTTCTTCTTTAATGACATAATGTCATTTGATAATTTATTAATGGTCTGGTCCTTCTTTTGTATTTCTTCATTTCTTCTTTCTCTTTAATAGCCTCCTCTATTCTTTTCTTTAATTCTTCTATTCTTTTATCTTTTTCATTGTTCTTTTCTTCCTCTTCTTTTAATTTCATCTTTTCTTTTTCATTATGCCTCTTCTTCTCTTCATTGTCCCTCTTTTCTCTCTTTTATTAGCCTCTCTTTCTCAGCAAGCCTCTTCTCCTCTTCTACTAGCCTCTTCTTCTTCTCTTCAGCAAGCCTCTTCTCCTCAGCAAATTCATTTTCATCATCATTTTCATCATTGTATATTTCTTATTTAAGTATTTATCATTTATTTCTTTTTGATTTAGTTTGTCATCTTCTTCAAGTGTTGTGCTGATAGTTTCTCCATTCTAATCATTTTTATTTTTTCTCTTACAAGTAAATACCATCTTCTCATTATTGTTGATTATATTCTTTAATCTTAGTGTTCTTAATTTATTCTATTTCTTGCGTAAGTATTTTGGTTTCTTCTTCAAATAATCTTTTCAAATATTCTTGGTTTTGTATTTCTATCGTTTCTTTTCTTTTATTTATTATTTGTTGTTGTTTTTTATTATGGTATTGTTTATATCTGTGATGTGTTTTATGATGTGATTTATTTGTATTATAATATTGATTGTTTCTATTTGAATTAATGATAAAATACTTATGATGATGAAAATGATTGAAGTGATGAGTGAAACGATTCTTACCACTATTATTATAACGGTTATGATAATTGTTATGGTGATAGTTATTATTATGGTAATGATTAATGTGATGATTAATGTATTTCTGTCCATACAGATAATACGTGTTTTCACTCATTATTCTATCATTTATATTTCTTGGTTGGTATGGATTTCTCCTTCTTTTGTTATTGATTGTTTTATAATTTTTGTGTTGTTTCCTGTAATGCTTCGACATCTTCTTGAAATGAAATAATGAATAAAATATAAAATAAAATGAAATATTTAATAATTATAATTTATTAAAAATAAAAATAAATAACATTTTATTTTATTTCTTATTATTTATTGTTTTTCATAACAAATATCAATTAATAAAAATAGAATGATGATAAAGAATAAAAAAGAAGAAATTAAAATATAAAAATAAAAGAACTAATAAAACCAACTAATAAATAATAAATCAATAATGAAATTAGGATATAATGAAATAATGATAACATCAAAATATTTTAATGATATTAATGATTTTATTAATTTAGAAATAGGAATTAAAAGATTTAGAGGAAATATTGAACGATTTCATTTTAATCCAATTCCATTAAATCAATATTCAAGAAAGTTCTTTCCTAATATTGAAACATTTCATATTTATAATGAAAATGATAAAATATTTAATGATGGAAGAATATTTAAAAAAGTAATATGGTATAAAGTAGAATATTCAAAATATTTATTCGAAAAAGAACAAGGAAATATCTGTAAAAATATAGAATATACAGAAGAAGATAGAAAGAAATATGGAAATACAATACCATCAGAAGTTAAATCACTTGGACATGGTTGTTTTTGTTATTGTGCATCATTAACATCAATTGATATACCTTCATCAATTAGTGAATTAGGATATCATTGTTTTAATGGATGTGAATCATTAACATCAATTATTATACCATCATCAATTAGTAAAATAGGAGCTGATTGTTTTTATGAATGCTCATCATTAACATCAATTATTATACCATCATCTGTGAGCGAAATAGGAAATTGGTGTTTTGGTGAATGTTCATCATTAACATCGGTGAGTGTAGATAATCTACAATTTGTAAGTAAAGAAAGAATATTTATGAACGAACCAGTGTTAATTAGTATTAAAATACCAGATAATCTAGAAATAATCAATGGAAAGAATATTGAAAAGAAAGATACTAATGAATTTATTATTCCATCATCAATTACTAAGTTAGGTGATTGGTGTTTTAATAAATGTTCATCATTAAAATCAATTCATATACCATCATCAATTAGTGAAATAGGAGATTGGTGTTTTAATGAATGTTCATCATTGACATCAATTAATATACCAACATCTGTTAGTAAATTAGGACATTGTTGTTTTGGATATTGTTCATCATTAACATCAATTAATATACCATCATCAATTACATCATTTGGAGATGGATGTTTTTACAGATGTAGATGTGAAAAAGAATTAAAGAAAAATAAAAGAATACCAAGAAAATGTTTTAAATGATGATGAATGAAATAAAAATACAATAAATGAAATACAATATAAATTGAAGTGGAAATAAATTATAATTGATTATCATTTATATTATTATTATTCTTTTCTTATTTATTCTTTTTGATATTATTCTTTTTTATTGACTTAAAATATTTATTATTATTTATTGTATATGTTTATTATTTCTTATATCTTCTATTTTATCATATTTATTTATTATCTTTTATATCTTTTTTATTATTTTATTATTGTTTATTATTCTTATATTCTATATTTTAACTTATGATTTTGTATTATTAAATATAAATTAAATGAATTTGATATTATAGATAAATAAATATCAATTTTATTAATCTATTTGTATTTATATAATATAAATATCAATAAAAATAAATTATAAGTTAAATTAAATGAAATATGAATATGAATAATATTAATAAGAAATGAAATAATTAAATAATAAGAATATATTTAAAATATAAATATCAAATACATGAATAAAATAAATAATATAAATAATAAAATATAAATCAAAATAAATAAATAAAATAATGAATAATAATCAAATACTAAAATATGAATATGTATTTAATCAAATATATAAACATATATTAATTACATATTTTAATAAATTTAATGAAAATTGATTTTAATATATATCATAAATGAATATTAATATTAATATATTCTTATATTAAATTATTGATTTATTTGTTAATGACAATTCTTTTAATGTTAGAATATCAGATATATATTATCAAATCATCAAAGATAAAATGATATATTAATGATGTTGATATATGTCAAGATAGAAATAATGAATTAAATTATATTTACAAAATAAATAAATACAAATAATTACAAGAGAAGTTAAGACAAATAGAGAATTAATTTATGTAGAAATAATACTTGTAATATTATCCAATAAATTAATACATAAAGAAACAGTAAGAAGATTAAAGACACTAAAATTACAAATTGACTTCAACAAAATACTACAAACAATCATTATTAAAAATATGAAAGACTTAATGTTCTACATATTCAACACTGGCAACACATTAGAAGATGAACCTTCTAATTCTCATATGTTAGAAATAAACTTTATTATAGAAATAGAAGATATTAAAATCATTGAAATAATCACTTCTCAATATTCATAAAATCAAATTGTGGATATTCTATTATTTGATATTTTTATTACAAATTTCTGTATTTCTTATTTATCTTTATTTATTCTATCATATTTGTCATTTCTTTATATTTATAATTTAATTTCATAATATATTTCATTTATATTTTCATTCACAAATGAATAAACATGAAATTGAAATGAAATATAATAAAGATTATTTAAAAAAGAGAGAATAATATAAATTGAATAAATATTTCATTTTAATGATTCAATATTCAAAATTGTATTCAATGAATAAATATGATATTATTATATTCTTGTTTTGATAATGAATTTATTGTATTTTTATTGTTTCATACATGATTTATTATAGAATTTATTCAAATATTAAATCATGAAATGTCATTATATTGATTTATATTTTGTATTAATTAATTATGATATCAAGAATAATGTAAATGATGTTCAGAAGAAATAA
>NW_001854630.1:0-3764 GCF_000209125.1 Entamoeba dispar SAW760
CTGGTTATGATATGCATTTGATGAGATAATATACAACACAACACTAATTGTTTATTTTTATTATGACTGATTATTATGGAGGTATTATCAATAATGATTATTATTTATTATAATATAAGATTATTTATTTATTATGATTGTATTATTACTATGATACAGTATATTTATCATTGATAATTTTGAGTTGAATACATGATGTGTTATCAATAAAGATTATTTAAACAATATTGATGATAAATGAGATAAACCATAATCATAATGTTATTGATATGTCAAACATAAAATAATAATATAAATAATGATGAATTTTAATATTTATTTATTTCAAAATAAAAATCAAATAATAACTTAAATGATGAAATATTTAAATTGATAATGATTGAAAAAAAACAATAAATGAATAGAAATAAAACATGAAGAATAAAGTGAAAGAATCACTTCTCAACATGATGAAAACATAATCATAAATATTTCATATTTAATTTATTTCTTCTTTTATTGTCTTCTTCTTTGGTTTTATTTTATTTGTTTTTTAACTGTATTTTTATTTGTATTGAAAAGTATTTGAAGATACAATATCAGAAACATAACACAATTAATAAAATGAAATTAAACTTCTAATATCATTATTTATCATTATTTCTTTTATTAAAAATAAATAAATTATTGTTTAATTAATATGATTATTATCATTCTTCACATCATTAAAATACATTGATGATGTTTAATGTTATTTTATAAATCAATGAATTAAATGAAGAAGATATAAATTGTAGAATATGAAATAAGAATAAAACAAAAGAGATAAAATGAATAATAAAAATGATAATAGATTTAATGATATAAATTCATAAATAAATACATAATTACAATGAATATTAATACAATGAATAATGAAGAATAAAATAATTATAATAAAATGAATTATCAAAACAATGAAATGATGAATATATAAATAAATATCATTATTTAATTTATTTATTATTATTTCTTATTTAAATATTCTTTTCTTCATATTATCATCATATTTTATTTCTTTATTTTCTCTTTTTATTTCTTTTTATTTATTTATTATTCTTGTTTATTATTTATTTCTTTTATATCTTCTTTTCTTTATTTTTATTTTATTAATTTCATTTTCTTGTTTCATTTGATTTATCATTGTTTATTCTTTTCTTTATTCTATGTATGTTCTTTATTTATTTATTTATCATTATTTATTATTATTCTCATTGTTAATGTATTTATTATAAATATAATGTAATTTTATTTTGTTTGTTAAAATATCTTAATTATTTCTTATTTTGTTATTTGTTCTTTATTCTTATTTCATTTATATTTTTCTAAACTTATCATTTTATTCTTATTCTTTTAATTATTCTATTTTACTTTATTCTCTCTTATTTCTCTTCATTTTTATTTTCTTATATATTTTACATTTTCTTTTATCTTTCTTAATTATTCTTTATTTTCTCTTCTTTCTAATTATCTTTCTTATATTTCCAATTTTTCATTATTATACTTTCTTTATACTATTTTATGTTTATCTTCTAGTTAAATTACATTCATTTTATTTCTATTTTCTTAAAATTATTTCTATTCTTGTTTTTATTGTTTCTTCTATTTCTTTGTTTGTTGTTTGTTTATTTTATCTATTTATTGTTTTCTGCTTCTTCTCTTTTGATTTTTTCTATTTCTATTTTCTTTATTTCTCATATTCTTTATTAAAACATCAATTGTTTTATTTATTTCAATTCATTATTACTTTATTTCATTATTATAATTTCTTGTGGTTATTCTTTAATTCTTTTCTTCATCTTTTAAAATATTTTGATGATATTATTGATTTATTCAAAATAACTTATACTCATTCATTAATGTGTTAGTTATTATGATGTTGTGTATTTATAAAAACATTCATTTCTTATTTATTTGTTGATGATTGTTAATGATATTATTTAATACTCTAATCAATCAATTTATTTATATCATAATTCTACTATTATTGTTAATATTAATTTCACTTAATGAACACAATTATCTAAAACAACACTAAATTCACTCATTGATATTTATGTATTAATTGATATTAATGATGACGTCTTTTAAAACAACACTTCCTTATTTTAATGATTAATATTGTTAATAATTTCTTGTTATTCTAAAATATTATTTAAAATTACTATTTATCAATTGATTTAACTTCTATTAGTATTTTATTTCATTACTTATCTATATCTTCTATTGTGCATTCTATATTTTAAATATATTTCATTCTTCTTTTTATTTTAAATATGTTGAATATTATATTTAAATATTCTTCCATCATTAAATATTTTATCATATTTATTATAAATATGAAATGTTTCAATATTATGAAATAATTTACTTGAATATTCATTTAAATGAAATAGATTAAAATGAAATCGTTCCATATTTCATTGAAATCTTTTAATTCCAATTTCTAAATTAATAAAATCTTTAATATCATTAAAATATTTTGATGTTATCATTATTGAATTATATCCTAATTTCATTCTTAATTTATTATTCTTGTTGAACGTTCCATTCTTCTGTTTAAAAAATACAGAATCATTACAGGAGACACCACAAAAATTATAAAAAAAGTCAATAACAAAAGAAGGAGAAATCCATACCAACCAAGAAATATAAATGATAGAAGAATGAGTGAAAACAGGTATCATCTGTATGGACAGAAATACATTAATCATCACAACAATCATCACAATAATAATATCTATCACCATAACAATTATCATAACAGTTATAATAATAATGATATGAATCATTTCGCTCATTCACTTCTTTCATTTTCATCATCATAAGTATTTTATCAATAATTCAAATAGAAACAATCAATATTATAATACAAATAAATAATATAATAAAACACAACACAGATATAAATAATACCATAATAAAAGACATCAACAAATAAGAAATAAAAGAAATGATAGAAATACAAAATAAGAATATTTGAAAAGATTATTTGAAGAAGAAACCAAAATACTTACACTACAAGAAATAGAATAAATTAAGAATACTAAGACTAAAGAATACACACCATCAACAATAATGAGAAGATGGTATTTACTTGTAAGAGAAAAAAATAAAAATGAATAGAAATGAGTGATTATCAGTATGACACTTGAAGATGATGATAAACAACTAAATCAAAATGAAATAAATAATAAATACTTAAATAAGAAATATACAATGTTGAAAATGATGATGAAAATGAATTTACTGAAGAGAAGAAGAGGCTTAATGAAAAAGAAAAGATGAAATTAAAAGAAGAAGAAGAAAAGAAGAATGAAAAAGATAAAAGAATAGAAGAATTAAAGAAAAGAAGAGGCTATTAAAGAGAAAGAAGAAAAGAAGAAATACAAAAGAATGACCAGACCATTAATAAATTATCAAATGACATTATTTCATTAAAGAAGAAACATGAGAATGAGATAAACACTAAAAAACAAGAAATTGATAGAAAATTATTCGAATTCAATGCTGAATCAGAAATGAAAATGTCTGAGGTAAGCAATTTATCACAACAAGTATACTTCATGAAAGATAAATTATTTAAATTACAAAATAAAATTACACAAGAAGAAAAGAAGAAAGAAGAGATAAATCACACTATATCTGATTCATCTGAAACACAAATTGTGAATGACCTCAACCCCAATGTGGTAGTAACTGATGAAATATCATCAAATGAAGATGATCTTCCAAAAAAAGAAAGT
>NW_001854629.1:0-1343 GCF_000209125.1 Entamoeba dispar SAW760
GGCGCCTGGCTATACGGCTTGCTGCGCTATTGGCAAGACCAGCGCTTCGACGGCCTGCTCACCACTTACCTGGAAGAATTGGGCGACGGTGAAGCCGCGCAGAACCATGTGGTGATCTACCGCAAGTTGCTCAGCGAACACGATGCCGACAGCGAAGCCGGCCTTGAGGATGACCATTACCTGCAAGGCGCGCTGCAACTGGCGCTTGGCGTGTGCGCCGATGAGTTCCTGCCGGAGGTCATTGGCTTCAACCTGGGTTACGAGCAACTGCCGCTGCACCTGTTGATCACCGCCTATGAACTCAGTGAGCTGGGTATCGACCCTTATTACTTCACGCTGCATGTCACCATCGACAACGCCAGCAGCGGCCACGCGAGCAAGGCGGCGCAATCGGTGCTGAACCTGTTGCCGCTGGGCGAGGGCAGGGCAGACTTCTATCGCCGTGTGGCGGCAGGCTACCGTCTGAATGATTTGGGCCTGGGTACCACGTCTATCATCAAACAATTCAACTTGCAGGACGAGGTGGTGGCGATGCTTGAGCGCAAGCGCGCCTTCGGCCAGCACATGCATTCGGACTATTGCCGCTTTGAAGGGCAGACCGTCAACCAATGGCTGGCCCGGCCTGGGCAGATCGGCGCTTTCCTCAAGGCCCTCGAAGACAAAGGCTGGATCAAGCACAACCAGGACCCCACCAACAGTCGCTTCTGGCAATTGATCGAGGGCGCTGGCGCCGCGATGTTCGGGGTGTTCAGCGGTTATGAAAAACAACTGATCCATGACTGGATTGCGGGTGAATGGGTTACCAGCGAACGCGTGCCGCCCGTGCGGCCGGGACGCGGCAGCCGGTTTTCCCGCGAGCAGCATCGTCCCGCGGATCCTGATACCCAGGCCCTGGCGGAGTCATTGTGCAACTTGCCCGATGTGCAGCAGCTCAATGCACTGATCCCGTGGCTGTCGGCACGCCGTCACTGCACGCCTGCCGGGCTGTATGCCACTCGCCGCTTTATCCAACTGCGTGCGCGCCTGCGCTAAGGAATGTGCCTATGTCTGCGCAACAACTGGCTGATCGTGCCTTGTTGAATTTGGGCCGGGGGTTAAAGGAGGGTGGTTATCGCTTTATCACGCCAACGCCCTTGACCCATGAGCGTGTCTATCGGCGGCTGGCGACGCCCCTGGCAATGACGCTGCGCGATGTGTTCGGTTGGTCGATGCCGTTCGATCAAGGCTTGTTGCCCGAGGCCCTGCGCGAAGAATTGCAGCAAGCGGATGTGATCGAAAAGCACGGCGCGTTATGGCGCAGCGCAGTGCGTTGGTCGAGCCTCGACGGGCTGCTGTTCGCCCAT